>NW_025766188.1:0-59849 GCF_003918875.1 Haliotis rubra | reverse complement strand
GGTATCATAAATTTGCAATAAAGATTGGTTGTTGATAAAAGCTGAAAGTTGATCTACATATTTCAACATCTTTAATCTTCAAAATAACACCGGGGCGGTGGGGTAGCCTCATAGTTCGCTCGTCACGTTCGCTCGTCACGCCGAAGACCCGGATTCGATTCCTCACATTGGTACCATGTGTGAAGCCCATTTCTGGTGACCCCGCCGTGATATTGCTGAAATATTGCTAAAAGCGGCGTAAAACCAAACTCACTCACTCACTCAAAATAATAACGTGAAGTTTAAAGTTAATAAACTACTTCCGAAAAACAATATTTAGATTTCGTCCCAATTTTTTTTCTAGTAATTCGAACACAAAATAGAAGGTTTTGTTTTTCCTTTCTTTTCTTCTTTTTTTCACTTTCTGATATTATGAAAAGTGATCAAAGACGTCATGTGACATGTTATGCCTGATCGCCCTGACCGCCGGGTTGCCTGACCATCCATGTATTAAATCGCATCTTTTTCGGTATTTAATGACCAATCTGACCCCCAAAACACGTGGTTTACTTCTGTACTGTACAAACATCTACGGTGGAACGATTTAACACCAGAATATTACTTTCATTCTTCCATGTGCTATGAAAACACTGGAGCCAAGACGTCGACGTTTAAGTTTGGCTATTTACCGTTCTGTTGGCATACTTGTTTAGGTTATCTTTCATCAAGGAACGTAACCCATTCTTGAAAACATGAGACCGGTTTAGAGTCATATAATATGGTGTTAAATGATAAGCTTTGTCATTGCTTCTGATATTTCAGTGATTTAGTTTAGTTTTACGCCGCTTTTAGCAATATTCCAGCATTATCACGACGAGAGACACCAGGAATGGGCTTCACACATTGTACCCATGTGGGAAATCGAACCCGGGTCTTCAACCACAAGGCTACCCCACCGCCCTCTGATAATTGACCTCTTGATTTTGTCTGTATGAAAAGCCATATACTATGCATTTGTTTTCCGATTTCATAATGAAATATATATATACATAATTATTTGATCAAACAATTTTAGGACAGAATTGATTCATTTCAGTCCATGGTATTTAAGCTGTTGGTGTGATTGTAGAATATGTCGGGTCGAAATGGGATAATAACACAGAAGAAAATATTAACTATTTTTAATCAATATGGCACTATTATACAAACACAAGATTACTTTTTGTAATAGCATCATGTTGCGATTTCTGTTGAAATGTTTTTTGTCATGTTTTACCTATGTGTATGTGTACCGAAGTTTCACTTCAATACAGAAAGTAGACTTGGTAACAACATATCCCAACATATTAAAGTCGTATTACATCTGTATATATGTGTATAATGTCAATTAACTGCGAGACAGTCTACCCCCAGGATGCCTTTCTACATAGTATTTGTGGTATCAACATTAACTGACACGGAGCAAGGCAGACAAACGACAACAGTCAATGCATCATCGCAATAGACACGTTTACATCAGAATTCTGTCCCTTTAAGAAACAAGTCCGATAGACTTGCGTGGACCAGGCAGGTGAGGGGATGAGGGCATGTGACAGACAGACAGACAGATATTTTATTTAAGTCTCACCTCATGTAAATATACAGATATATACACACATATACATAAAATTAGCCACCCTTTAAGGGTTAAGAGAGACTATTACATAGAAGTGACATATATGATAAAAGTAACAATATGAAATTTGCCATATAAAAGATGTTTTCATCTTTGAAGTATATAAAAGCAGGTTTTGGCTGTAAAATAAACATGTTCTTTAAATAGTCAAATCCTTTTTTCATTATCACATAAATCTAGGAAGTTGGGATAGCTGAAACACATCATATAAACTTTCACGTAGATCATCGTACAGCGGACATTCCAACAGTACATGACGTTCAACCTCAATCTTATCACTACATTGAAAACACACCCTTGTGTGTGTGCGTGCGTGCGTGCGTGCGTGCGTGCGTGTGTGCTGGGGTGGGGTATGGCTATATATATGGATATGGGGGATTACGTATGGGTTGTGGCATACCCGCCGTCAAGACATCACGTGAGCGAAGACAGGTCACGTGATAAACAAGAGACTGAATACCAGGAAGTGAGGCGCGGAGAGACAGGCCGCTCACAACGGTGTAGTTATTGAGGTATGTCAAACATTTAGTCAACATTATGCAAACATAAAGATTACTTTTTGTAACAGTACCGTGTTACGATTTCTATTCTCATGTTTTTATCGTGTTTTACCAGGGATAATCTACAACGTTATATAGTCTCCCTGGTTTTACCTATGTTGGTATGTGTACCGAAGTTTCGTTTCAATACCGAAAGTAGACTTGGTAACCACATATCCCAACATATTCAATTTCAGTTACATCTGTATATGTCTGTAAAATGTCAATTAGCTGCTGAGATCTTATTGCTGGAACAGTCAACCCCCCAGGCCATCGCCACCACTCGCCTCTTTCCGTAACCTCCAAGAAGACTCGTCCCCCTCTCGATGCTTGTTATGTGCGAAAATACGACAAACCAATCAGAACGCGCGTAAATGACTGCTGTGCTTTAGTAAAAATAATCCTGAGTACTTAAATCGATTATGTTGAAAGTAAAAAGAACTGAGCTAACAGGATTTTGCTGCCTATTATGAAGTTTTTGATAAGAATCATGCGAATGACGGTGAGAGATTCAAATACACGCACGTGCGTGTGTTGACAAACGGCTCTCATGGGTCCAACTGAGGGTGTTTCTGACGATCTTGCGGGCTTGCTATGGAGATTGTACGTGCGGTTCCAACATTTTCGGAAAAGTAATTCTAAATCGCTTCGAGTTTCAAAACAATAATATTAAACATATATCTGCATGTAACTGATCAACTTTAATCTTTAACATTGGGCATAGATTCTATATTTCACAACTCTGGGAATATTTTAGTCTGACATTTTTTTTGGTCATTCATATATTTTTCAGCGAATTCATTTAATATTCCACTTGGGGTATGACAGCAAGGTTACACGAATGTTCAGTTTGAGAAATATTTTAAAGTCATTTTTGAGTTTCTGCTTTGGGATTTAATGTAGCTTTTATAAATTGTATTTACATACTTAATAAAATAAGTCCCTATGGTGATTATCAAATCTTATTTAGAAATATATTTGGAAATATAAGGTGAACATCTGATAATAATTACGTGAGAATAAGTCTGTAACAAATAAGTTTTTCCCCTTCTTTTAGTTGTATCAAAAAGGTTTAATTCTTAAAAAAACACAAACAGCACTGCAATGTATGAATACTTCGGTGATATTAAAGGAGAATACGAGTGAATTGCAATAATTTGCTGGGTGAAAGATAAAGTCATCAGAAACATATTCCCAAATCTTCAATTAAAAATTATGTATAATTATGTTTTAATCGCGAAAACAGTTTCTGTAAATCTCAGCTTCAGCCATTATGCATATTTCGCTGGAACCCACGTGACCTTTCCGCTCGTGACGTCAAATGTGCCTGGAGTCCGCCATATTGCCAAAGACCAAGCGCTACAGTAGTACAAATCGTGTTGTTTCTGTCGTTTTTTTAAATGGTACGATGGTGTATTGCGTGTCCTGGGTATACACGGCATCATCGAACATGGGAAAGAACCACCATTTCTTCCATTTTCCAAGTGAAATGACAGATTTCGGCAGGAGAAATGCGCCGATCATTCCGAGTCGGACGCATATGAAAGAGACATGCACGCATGGGGTATGGAAATCCCCAAGCTAGGCTGAAGAAGGAAAACGTATCCACGAGATTCATTTATACTCCATCATTCCCTGTAACAACTTACTGTCAGTGGTATTTTTAACATAAATTAGATCAAGTCCGGTTGCCAGTCGAACTGCCCCCGCTACAAAATGACCCAGCAAATTTGGTCAAATTACCCCAGTGGGGTAGTCAAAATGCCCCAATTTATTAAAAATGAATAAATATAGGCCATAAATGCATAGTTTTTGGCAACTTTGATATTATGTTCTTCATATATAAGTATATACATAGTTATGAGTTTACTAATGAAACTTTTATCAGAAATATTACTTCCTAATAACTTTATATGAAGAACATAATATCATAATAAGTTGACAAAAACTATGCAATGACGGCATGTATTCAATCATTATAAATAAATTTGAACAAATTAGAATGAATGATCAAATTTGCTGGGGCATTTTGTGGTTGGGGCAGTTCGACTGGTACACATTAGATATATATTATCAAAATCAGTAAGTGAATTCACATGAGCTTGAAAATGTTTCGCTTTAACGTCTTTTCGGTTAGGACCCCTTAATGATGCAGTCAACTCGAAACATTGCCGACTACAACGGCAAATCATAAAGTACTTGTTGCTTTCATATTTTTCCATTTTGTCCAATTACGCACGTCGGCATCAGACTCGCTATTTGTCAGTGGTGTGTGCCGTGAAAGTTGTTCTGTATTCTCATTGGCTGACAAGATGTCATTCTAAGGCTATGACCGAGTACCATAACTATTTCCATAACCAAACATACGTTGTCCTTACTAGTATTTTATAATTCACCAGTTTTCGGGGAATAACTTAGCTGCGTCGCGAATATTATCTCTGCTCAACCAGGCTGGGATCTTGTATCGAGACTTGATACGTTATTAATGAGAACTAGGATCCTAATTTTTTTCAACAAAATAATTCCAGTGTAATTTTTGAAGCAGATGATTTTTTTCTCCCTCGTCTGAAGCATAAATATTTTGTTTTTAAATCCAAGACACCCTACAGTCACCCATTTGACACAAAATGAACTGTAATCACATTTTTACAAAAATAATTCTTAGTGACTGGTCATATATTTATAGGGGTGAGTTTGCTGGCTGGAACTTTATGACATTTTGCTGACAAATAATAATCTTGTTATATGATATGGTCTATTTTTAAATGTATTTTGACCTCAAGCGGTGCCTCCGTTTCGCTTGATTCTTCTTCTTCATCTTCAGTGGAAGATTGTTTTGCAAGAGGTAAAATCGGATCGTATTGATACGGTCTAACATCCATTTCAGAAATGACATCAGGAACATCTTTTACTGCTTCAGAATCCACGGACACTGTTAAGTTGTGAGGTAAAATCAAAGAGAAAGCCATCAGCAACAGGCATTTATGACGTCATGTCACGTGATAACCCCTCTGCTCATTAACTGTCGGGTGTTTCCGTAATAGGCGGAAATACGAGTACGTTTTTGTGTTTTTATTGCTATTTTACAAACTTTTTGTTCAATTTTAATCACGGAATGTGACTTTTAGAATATTCTTTACAATATATCAAAAGTTTTGTTTTCGTTCGTATTCTCCTTTAAGTACCATTGGAATCAAACAAGAATTGAGTTATCGTTCCTGTTTAAAGTAGTTCTGATGTTCATGCGCCAATATGAAATCCTCCCAGAGGGGCACGAGTCGCTATTTGGCTTGTCCCGGAATAATACGAGTTGGTCACGAATGCCCCCCAGGATGCCTTACTACACAGTATTTGTGAAATCAACATTAACTGACATTGAACAAGGCAAGCAGGCAAAAATACACAAGGCATCCATGCGTGACCAACTCGTGTTATTCCGGGACAAGCCGAATATCTTCTTGGAGGTTACGGAAAGAGGCGAGTGGTGACGAATGACAAGGCATCGTGGCAGTAGACACGTTTACTTCAGAGTCATGTCCCTTTACGAAACAAGCCCGATAGACTTGCATGGACCAGGTCAGCCAGCGACATACGAGGAGAGAGTGGGGGCGGGGCGTGTGTGTTGGGAGGGTCGGTAGGTATGTCTATTTATAGACACTAAACGCCAAAAGAAACGTTACCTTCCTTCCTTAATGAATTACTGAAAAACTAAATGCATCTTTTTCAGAAGAGATAAATTGTCCTACTTTCGACCATGCCGAAACAAACCAAAAACAGTGATCTAGATGTCCCCAGAAAGGTTGAAATACACCCTGCTTTGAGCCAAAGATAAACCATTCAAAGCCACCATTTCTCAACTATTAAAACAAGAAACAACTGTTGTAGAGTGTGTAAAATTGTAAAAGAATTATTCCTATGATTTCAGTCTTTTAACACATTTTGTGCTGATTAGTATTAGTGAAAACAAGTAAAACGTATCTTTGAGATTGTGAAAAAGTGTTTAGGAACATCTACAATTATCTTTGTTAACATTTATGCTTGCAAAGTAACATTTTTCCATTTTCTGTTAACACATAGCAATATCAATCGCCTAAACGTAGCAATATTAAAACAGTATGTGCATAAATTTCACGTGTGGAATGATTCTATAGGGTACAAAGAGAGACTAGAATGCATGATATGATATACAAGTGCGAGAAATATGCCACGATTAACAGCTGAAGAGAGAGAAAGAGCCATTGGGATGGTTCAGATGGGGTCGACATACAATGCTGTTGCCAACGTCCTCGGATGCTACCGTATCACAGTTACAAGAAACACAATCAGCCACTTTCAACACAGTTGTACCTCATTTGTCACCACTCGCCTCTTTCCGCCTCTTTCCAAGAAGACTCGTCCCCCTCCCGATGCTTGTTATGTGCGAAAATACGACAAACCAATCAGAACGCGGTGCTTTGGTAAAAATAATCCTGAGTACTTAAATCGATTATGGCATTATGGCATTGTTTAAATAATCAGAAAAAATATATATCGTCATATTGAAAGTACAAAGAACTGAGCTAACAGGATTTTGCTGCCTATTATGAAGTTTTCGATAAGAATCATGCGATTGACGGTGAGAGATTCAAATACACGCACGTGCGTGTGTTGACAAAACGGCTCTCATGGGTCCAACTGAGGGTATTTCTGACGATATTGCGGGCTTGCTATGGAGATTGTACGTGCGCTTCCAACATTTTCGGAAAAGTAATTCTAAATCGCTTCGAGTTTCAAAACAATAATATTAAACATATATCTGCATGTAACTGATCAACTTTAACCTTTAACATTGGGCATAGATTCTATATTTCTCATCTCCGGGAATATTTTAGTCTGACATTTTTTTTGGTCATTCATATATTTTTCAGCGAATTCATTTAATATTCCACTTGGGGTATGACAGCAAAGGTTACACGAATGTTCAGTTTGAGAAATTTTTAAAGGTCATTTTTGAGTTTCTGCTTTGGGATTTAATGTAGCTTTGATAACTTGTATTTACATACTTAATAAAACAAGTCCCAATGGTGATTATCAAACCCTATTTAGAAATATATTTGGAAATATAAGGTGAACATCTGATAATAATTACGTGAGAATAAGTCTGTAACAAATAAGTTTTCCCCTTCTTTTAGTTGTATCAAAAGGTTTAATTCTTTAAAACACACAAACAGCACTACAATGTATGAATACTTCGGTGATATTAAGTACCATTGGAATCAAACAAGAATTGAGTTATCGTTCCTGTTTAAAGTAGTTCTGATGTTCATGCGCCAATATGAAATCCTCCCAGAGGGGCACGAGTCGCTATTTGGCTTGTCCCGGAATAATACGAGTTGGTCACGAATGCCCCCCAGGATGCCTTACTACACAGTATTTGTGAAATCAACATTAACTGACATTGAACAAGGCAAGCAAGCAAAAATACACAAGGCATCCATGCGTGACCAACTCGTGTTATTCCGGGACAAGCCGAATATCTTCTTGGAGGTTACGGAAAGAGGCGAGTGGTGACGAATGACAAGGCATCGTGGCAGTAGACACGTTTACATCAGAGTTGTGTCCCTTTACGAAACAAGCCCGATAGACTTGCATGGACCAGGTCAGCCAGCGACATACGAGGAGAGGGGGGTGGGGGCAGGGCGTGTGTGTGTTGGGGAGGGGTCGGTAGGTATGTCTATTTATAGACACTAAACGCCAAAAGAAACGTTACCTTCCTTCCTTAATGAATTACTGAAAAACTAAATGCATCTTTTTCAGAAGAGATAAATTGTCCTACTTTCGACCATGCCGAAACAAACCAAAAACAGTGATCTAGATGTCCCCAGAAAGGTTGAAATACAATTCTGCTTTGAGCCAAAGATAAACCATTCAAAGCCACCATTTCTCAACTATTAAAACAAGAAACAACTGTTGTAGAGTGTGTAAAATTGTAAAAGAATTATTCCTATGATTTCAGTCTTTTAACACATTTTGTGCTGATTAGTATTAGTGAAAACAAGTAAAACGTATCTTTGAGATTGTGAAAAAGTGTTTAGGAACATCTACAATTATCTTTGTTAACATTTATGCTTGCAAAGTAACATTTTTCCATTTTCTGTTAACACATAGCAATATCAATCGCCTAAACGTAGCAATATTAAAACAGTATGTGCATAAATTTCACGTGTGGAATGATTCTATAGGGTACAAAGAGAGACTAGAATGCATGATATGATATACAAGTGCGAGAAATATGCCACGATTAACAGCTGAAGAGAGAGAAAGAGCCATTGGGATGGTTCAGATGGGGTCGACATACAATGCTGTTGCCAACGCCCTCGGATGCTACCGTATCACAGTTATAAGACTTATTCAGCGCTACAGACAGACTAGGGTCACCGTAGCCAGATCAAGAAATGGACGTCCACGCATCACAACGCCAGTTGAAAATAGTTACAAATTCATTTAGTAGGAGGGTAACGTTTCTTATATATATGGATATGGGGAATTACACCTGGATGGGGGAATGTGGTTTCGTTTATGTCTGACGTTACAAACATACATTCGGATGTTAACATTCACTACTTACATTGTAAACGTCCCTACCATTCCTGGTATTTGTCGAGGATTACCCTATGTACTTAATTACCATCTACAAACTTTGTGTAATATATTCCTTATAACAGCGAATACACGAGGATATATCTTAATCAGATTAAAACTTGATGAGGGTGCTCTCTGTTTGAACATCATACTATACTAAACACACCAACTGTATGCCTTTGATCCCATAGAGTACACACACGTGAAGTCCCGTACACCACACTACTGACACGTGTAAGTAATGAAAGAGGATCGTGAACGTTTTGTAGTCGCACCTTATAGATTGAAATCTTATACTGAATCACCTTTTTTCTTCTAGTTTCGGTTAGACCTCACTCATATGTATTTTCTATCCATGCTTTATGATTAAAACAGTTGTTCCTTAAGCAGTATTTATGTACGTATTCTGATATCCCTTAAAGGACACAGCATGATTTTCATGTCTATCCTGTTATTTCACTCAACAGGGTATGAGAGGTAAATGTCTACATCGTACGAGAGGTAAATGTCTAAAGTAACCAGAGTTATCTCCCTTTTTCCAAAACTGTTACGTCCTATGACAACTCTCTGCGCATGCCTAATTTAGGTTACTTTGCTGTACGATGGGCTTGATGCATTCATGTAAAATTTTAAATGAAAGATTTGTAAATTTCGTTACATTAGGGAATGAACAAAATACATATCCTTCCTGCATTCACAATAAGTGCGACCGCCTCCGTGGTGTAGTGATTAGAGCGTCCGCCCGGAGAGCGGAAGGTCGCGGGTTCGACCCCCGACCGCGTCATACCAAAAGACGTCAAAATTGGTACTTGTTTGTCCCTGCCTGGTGCTCGGCATTAATGGGTACAACAAGGACTGGTCGGCTCGGAGTCAGTATACTGTGTCTGAGTGGAGTATTCACGCTCCACTGCGGCATGGTATCTCAGTGGGCTAGCACTATCAAACCAGCTTCAGTCTGGTCTAGTGCAAGAAGCCGCACATACACATACATACGCATGCACGTCGTCATATGAGCGAAATATTCTCAAGCACGACGTTAAACCCACTTTCATGCCACCTCACCTCACCTCACCTCACCTCACCTCACAACAAGTGCATTTACGTATGTACTGATGGATAAACACAAAGGACGAGGCGTATAATGTTTGGTCCTATCTATCTGTACATACCTGATTGAGATGCTAGATCACTGTATGGTTGCGTGACCTGGTCGGGAAACATGACGAGATAGCACATTGTGATAGCTGATCAGTACAAGAATGACAAAATGGACACGGTGATGGGGCGTGGTGGTGGACGCAAAGTGAGGATGGGTATTTGTGTTGATGATCGGAGAGTTCTGATTTGCTGGGTGCATGGGCAATACCCAGTCAGTGCCATGAAATAAGTTGGCCCGTGTTTCTTTGGTCACAGACGTTACTGACATTTGGTATTGTGACAAATACTGATGGTTTTCCTCATTCTAGTTGAAAACTGACTCTGACTAAACTAAAGTATCTGTGTACTTCAGATGGCGACCGCCAAGAAACTGACAGACAACCACCTCACCTGTGTCATCTGTACGGAGGTGTTCACAGACCCTGCCACACTTCAGTGTAATCACACATTCTGTAAGTCTTGTCTGTTGAAATACACCAACACACAGCCTGAAGCAATACAAGCCAAGTCCATCCCATGTCCCTCCTGTAGACAACTGACGAAGGTGACCACCCCTGACAGTCCAGTAGAGGAGTGGGTCAGTCAGCTGAAACCAAGCCACGTCATACAGGGGCTGATGGACGACTTTGGACCAGGGACAGAAGGTAACTAATCTGTCCAATAGCATATTATGGAATGGATACACTGGACAATAGCAGTGGCGAAAAACACTTCCAGATGTTTCCAGACTGCACCGTACAGCTGTCATACTGCTGAATGCAGTGCCAAACACGTGATTCACACGATAAACGATACTCAGGATTTAGTCACAACTGTACAATCGACTCAGCTTTTAGCAGAGCTTTCACATGAAATGGAAAAGGGTTTTGTCGCCCAAAACTATTTGGATAACCTCAGGGACCATTCACAATTTATGGCTAAAAAGTGGGGAGGGGGGATTTAAAAGGGGAGCAGCAATTTTGTCCATAAATTCGGGAGGGGGGGCATTGATTTTGAACATGACAGGCATGGGGTCACTTGCTTTGTGTATAAATTTTGGTAGGGGATGGGGGTGGGGTGAATGTCATTCACATTCTACTTGCTATTCCATAAAAATCATCATCACCCCGTAGCCATAAATTATGCATGGTCCCTTATTGTTTCTTCAAACACAATTCTCGTTTCTTTTCAAACACAATTCGTTACTCCAGATATATTAAGAATACTTTGTTTAGTTTATTTCTAAATACCTTTGTAATAAAGTTCAGTCTACAACCTTAAAGCTTCTATCAGCAGACACGTATCCTTTCTCTGCAACAAACACAGTTTAATACGCAGAAATTTTAATTTATTCATGTATGTGCCAGCAGGGCTCCAGATAAGGGCAGTATCGGCGTATGTACGAATAAAAAATATGCCCGTTACGGTAGGAAATAAATTAGAAAACGTAGCAGATACGCACCACAACAATGGTGTACGGTCTTTTACAGACGTACTTATCTGAAAAAGTATTGTTTTATTGTTTATTGACTAGCAATGTTGTGGTGCATATATGAAACAAAACACAACATTATCGATACGCCATTCAATTCCATTCAGTTCTCTAAATGTACTCTTAAGTTTTTCCAGTACTCATATATTGCAAAAAAATAAGGAGTACGTACTCTTGATGTTGAAAAATTACCTGGAGCCGTGTGCCAGCACAAAAACCTGGCTGATATGACCGCTGTTTGTTATTAAGGTCTCCGATGTAAATGTCCATGCTGTTTGCTGTTACTGATGCCGATGTAAACATCTAAAGTGTTTGTTATTACAGCTGGCGATGTTAATAACTGCAGTGTTTGCAAAACACAAGGGAAGACAACCCCTGCCACCTCCTGGTGCTCCATCTGTGACGATGTCTTCTGTGATGGATGTCTGAAGTTGCACAACATGATGCCAATGTCACGTGACCATGAAGTTGTGGATGTGTCTGATACTACCAAAAGAAAAGCTAAGCAACGCTTCGTATGTGTAAAATCCACAAAGACAAACTGATCGAGTTGTTCTGTAACGATAGTAGGGTGGCCATTTGTCATACATGCTGTAGTATAAAAAACAGGAAATGTGACGATGTTGATACTTTAGATAACCTGACCCCTGTTGTCAAGAATACCTGTCAAATCAAAACCAAGAACTGAAAATCAAAATGACAACTTCAGAAAATGAGGTAATCTTCAAGAAATCTGAAATCAAACAAATAAAGACAAATGCGCTGAGTGTCGGAAATGAAAATCAGAAAATTACGACAGACTGTGGTAGAAGTGATTTTAAAGGAAGGCGAAAACAACTCCTTGATAAAGTCGACCGATCTACTGATGAACAATTACAGGAATTACAAGCACAAATAAAATCCCAGGAGATTGAGCTGCAGATGTACCAGCAACAGCATTAGTTCACAACCAATGCTGTCTCGTCCAACTGTGAGATGGACATGTATGCCGTCTATGAGTCAGTGGGTGAGGAGTCGACAGACAACAGAGACAGAGACAACCGACCAGCACCAGGAAGGGTTGTATTCACTCACGACATGGACAAGCTTAGTAAAGCTTTGGATGAGCTACAGCTGGGGAAGGTTAAAGTTGTCCGTGGTGTGAGCAATCGCCAGTCGAACCTTGTTCTACATCACACTATTGACTGTAAGGCAGATGATGAGAGTTTGGATCCTTGCTTGTATGAAGTCACAGTGTTGACTGTTGATGGTATAAAAGTAACAGTAGTTGCAGATTACTTGAACAACAGAGTCAAAACATTTTACACATCAAAACCAAATACGCATGGTGATCATCTACCACTTTCCAATGGTCCTTCTCTCACATAGCAAAGCTAAGCGAGAGTCGGGTAGCTGTCTGTGTTCCGGACAGTAAGGAAATAGTTACAGTGGAATATTACCCCAGATCCTGTACTGCTGTCAACTATCAAAACAAGAAAAAGTACTACTACCTGCTCTGGTCCTGTCTGACTGGTGGCAGGTACAGTCTCACTCTCACTGTGGACATACTGGACATGACATGGGAAGATATTGAAGTCTATCCAACACGGGTGTCATAAAGAATCCAGACTGTATCCATGTCACCAGAAATAACAACTTGATAGTCAGTGAAGGATCAGTAAAATCCCTCGTATCTGTGACCAGTGAAGGAGAAGCTGTTTTCACCTACACTCCAACAAGAGACAGAGCTATCCTGATATATCCATGGGGTATCACAAACAACCAACACAGGAGATATCCTGCTTGTAGCCTGCCACTCCCACAAGGTGATTCAGCTGACCGAGTCAGGTCAGTTTGTCAGGCCGATGTCCTCACACACAACAGGATGGTCTTGAATCTCCTCGTGGTATCTGTCTTGATGGGGACGGGTTTCTGTATGTTACATGTAAGCGATGATATCAGAGTATTTAAGGCCCGTAGATTTAAATGAAAGATGCGTGTACAAAGTGAGACATGCTTATAATCCGTGCCGGTTTTAATAACAAAAATCATTCCAGCCATCAAAGAGCACCGTTCACCATATTTCGAAAGTAACTCCCAAAATTACGACATTGATCAAATATTAGAGGCTGTCATGGATGAAGCCCCAGTTGTAAATACAGACCAGGATGACCTGCTTTAAGCTGACTATGATAACTAAGGTATTGTCTGTTTATGAATATCTTTTCAAACCCTATGTTTGGAGTGTTAGTCAGATATGTCTGATGTCTGAAGATGAGCATTAACATACTAACAGAAAACAGAGTGTGGCGGGCAAAATGTTATTGCTAGGCCTGTCTATCACAATCGCGGCAACTTCACCATGGTTCCAAATTAATTTCTTTTATAATTTACTGTTGCTTTGTTAAACCTTTACTGTTGCTTATGGTGGACCCTTTAATGAGTGAATTATTTGGGACTTATTTCCAGTGCTATTAAGTATTGTCCATTGCGAGCATCGTCATTGTTCGAACGTTAGCTTGTGTGGTTAACGCAGCACTCCGCAATATTCCAGCTGTACTTGGGCCGTCTGTAACTTATCGAGTCTTGATCAAACAATCCAGTGACCAACGCCATGAGCATCGATCTACGCAATTGGGATACGATCCCCTTAGCCGCCTCTTCCGACAAACATGGGTTGCCGAAGACAAATTCTAACCCGGATCTTCACGGGTCACATGTTTGTTTCTTTGTTGGTAACAATATTCCGGCTTCTTGACGGTGGCATGTAAACCGTATAATCGACCACATAGTCTAAGGATTGATATTAAGAGCAATGACTGACGACTATAATGATCAACCAAGTCATAGAGCCTGGCCACTTGCTCCACAAAGTCGTAACTTGCTACACACAGGTTAGTGAGGACCTATCTATCCTGAACTCCAGTGTGGCCTTGTTTATAAATGAAGGAAAAACAAGATAAAACGAACATATATGTTTAAAGTTTATCGCTTTAGCACTTTTTGTATCTGTTAATGAGACAAGAAGCTAGACAATGTAGAATCCTAACAACGTATACCAAGCCAAAGTACCATTAAATATATTACACAGTGGGCTGCTGTTTTGAGTATCATTCAGCATGTGGCAGCTTAATGTGGAGAAAGGGGGAGGCGGGGGTAGCCTCGTGGTAAAAAGCGTTCGCTCATCACGCCGAAGACCGGGATTCGATTCCCCATATAGATACAATGTGTGAAGCCCATTTTTGTGTGTCCCCGCAGTGATATTGCTGCGAAAATTGCTAAAATGTAAATCGTTCTTTCTCAAACATTCACTCCCACCCACTTAATGTGGGAACGTCCCCGCCACTAAAGCAGCGGTGCGACAGTATACTATCTACATAGAGAGGAGGAAGTTGATTTTAGAGTATTATAACAAGCACATCAGATCAGCCAAAGTGATTTCACGTAGAACAGGGATCCTTTGTACACTGTTTATCGTGTTTTGAAAAATATTGCAAATGGATATGGCATTGAGCACCAGGGAGGCGCAGGTAGGCCCACACAATTGACTGTTGGTGAAAGGAGGCGGGTTGGTATTCTTGTTTCTAAAAACAAACGAAGGAGTTTAGAAACCTTAAGGCTGGATATGATTGATAGAGGAACTGTGGCTGTCTGTAAGGAGACAATTAGAACTGAGCTGCATGCAATGGGTTGGCAGAAAAGTCGAGGAATTCCATCACCGATCAGGAAACCGGAACAAAAGGAACGAAGGTTGAACTGGTGCTTACAGCATAGAAAGTTTAACTGGGACAATGTGATTTCCTCAGATGAAAGTTCTGTGTGGCTGTTTCCTAATACACTGAAATTCTGGACCAAACAAACTGAAAAACCTTTGTATCAGCGCCCAAAGTACAGTCCGAAATTTAACGTGTGGGGTGGCACATCTGTGTTAGGGGCAACGCCCCTCTGTGTATTTGAAGGGAATATGAACAGTGAGAGGTACACAGATATTCTCGAGGGACATTTACTTCCATCTGCTCACGTGTTCTATGGAAATGTTTGTATTTTCCAGCAGGACAACGACCCAAAACATCGTTCAAAGCATTCACAGGCCTGGTTTCGGACCCAAAATATGACATTATTAGATTGGCCAAGCTATAGCCCTGACCTAAATCCAATAGAAAATGTTTGGGGACTTATGAAGGAAAGTGTCAATAAGAAAATCTGACAAATATTGCTGAAATGAAAGAAGAGGTGGTCCGATATTGGGACAGCATGGACTACGACTTTATAACTTCTTTGATCAGTAGAATGCCCCGCCGCATTGAAGTCTGCATTGCTGCCTATGGTGACTTGACAAAATACTAACTCTTCACCTCTCTTTGAATCTGGAGTTATGGTCTGCTAATATTCACATTTAATACGTGAGTAATGAATGGAAAAAAAAAAAATACAATCTTTAAATTCTCAATAATTTCTGGTTGTACTGTATCTTCTGCTTACTATCAACTCATCAATGATCCATATCAGTCATACTACAGACTTCAATATCACTTTGTTTATACTGCAGCCTTCACGTGTTTCATCTACCTCAGGCTATGTGCTGCTTTTGTTCACTGTTTCTCTATACTACTGCAGTCCTAATTCCCATTGTACTGTACAATCATCTCCTCACACTTGTATATATGCCTCTCTCCCACATTCTATCCATCACTTGTTTGATAACGGTGTTAGAGCCAACGTCGCTCTCACTGTAATAAAGTCGTTTTTCCTTATATTGTTATCCTTTTCCCTTCGATGCCTTGTGCAGTGTGTAGATGTGTTTTATTAACCCACTTTCATGCAGCGCTTCAATGAAGAAAACGTGTCAATTATCAAAACAGACGAAATTTGTTGAAAAAAATAGAAAATAAGATATTACTTGAATACATTTAATCTTTCAAATAAATTTGCAAAAAGGGATATAATGTTAATAACAGCTGACAGTGGGTCTAGATATTGCAACATATTTTCTTCAATTTTCAAAACGTTAAATTTCAAGGTAATAAACTACATCCGAAAAAATAGTTTTTGTTTTTCCTTTCTTTACTTTTTTTTCTGTTTCTGATATTATGAGAAGTGATCAACGATGCCATGTTACCGGCTGATTCCTGACAGCCGGGTTGCCATCTTATCACCTGCAGAGGTATTATGTACCAATCTGATACCCAAAACACGTGGTTTACTTCTGTACTGTACGGACATTCTCGGTGGCACGATTTAACGCTAGAATAGTAATGTTCATTCTTCCATGAGTTATGAAAAACACTGGGCCTAGATTTTCAAAGCTCTCTTAGCGTTAAGATAGTCGTAAGTGCCATACGTTAACATTAGCTTACGACTATCTTAGCGCTATGAGAGCCAGGACGTGGACGTTAAGCTTGGCCATTACCGTTCTGTTGGCATACTTGTTAAATAATAAATGAATATTACTTTATTTGCCCGAAAGGGAATTTGTTGCACGTCAGATGCTGGGATACATAAAAACAGCAAATTGAACACGCAACAGTATTCGAATCACCAAAACAGCACAGCATTTACATACATAGGGACTATAGTTGTGTAAATAGATATTCAACCACAGCAGTAATGATAACTGGTTTAGAAATGTATGAAATTTATAAC
The DNA here is from genome assembly GCF_003918875.1 of Haliotis rubra. Classification (NCBI taxonomy): domain Eukaryota; kingdom Metazoa; phylum Mollusca; class Gastropoda; order Lepetellida; family Haliotidae; genus Haliotis; species Haliotis rubra. The sequence continues at coordinate 42,784 of NW_025766188.1, read as the reverse complement.
ATTATGATGTATGAATATTAGGTAAGGTTATATTCCTTCAAGGAACGTAACTCATTCTTGAAAAAAAGTGTCCGGCTTAGATTCATACTGATGGTATTTTATGGTAGGGTTTGTCATTGCTTCTGATATGTGACCTCTTGATTTTGTCTGTATGAAAAGCCACATACTTACGGGATAACTGTACTGTGTTTGACGAATTGGGGACGTATACCGGCGGTTATATAGCCGCAAAGTTAGTTATATCGGCGACGCGTAAGCTGATTATACGGTCGGAAATTTATGGCGTTGACGAATCAAAACTCGTGTCATACTAAGTTGAATTAGAATATGCATTTGGTTTCCGATTTCATAATGAAATATATATACATCATTATTTGATCAAACAATTTGAGGACAGAATTAATTGATTTCAGTCAAGTGTTTTCAACTGTTGGCGTGATCGGAGAATATGTTGGGTGGAAATGGGATAATACAGAAGAAAATATTAACATTTTTAATCAATATGGCATATATGATTTGCAAATAACCTTCCAATGGTCCATGTGTGTATTTTTTTCACAGGATGTTACAATACTCATCGATTGTCGGAATCATTATGCAAATCACGAACAAATGTGCATATCATTATTATTTTTTTTATTTCACAAGATTGTAATAAGCATGACAGATTAAATTTTATGTATACAAAACGAATTGACACATTGTTTGTTTACGATGAATATATAAAAACACAAAATACTCATGGTGATAACAAATGCACAGAAAATGTTATATTTTATGGTGAAAGCAAGAGACAGGTTTACTTCCCACTATTTGAACTGTTGCATTAAGGGCGCTACTACCAACGAAACCCATCCTGAATACTTTAGTATACCCATACCTGAAGCCAGTATCAGAGCATAATATATATGCCATATACTGACATAATGTAGAGCATGACACTCTTGGAGAAATAAACCAAGATCTGATGCCATGAATGATGTAATTTGATATCAGTAATTATTCAGCCAGTTAATTATTTTGGTTTTCAAATGCTGCAATGGAATCTGTGTACTGTAACATATTATAGACAACAGTTGTGCATACATACATTGTTTAGCATACAATTTGTGATATTGCTGTGAATTCTGGAGAGTTTGCTGTAGTTGCTGACCAATTGTAATTCAGATATCTACAATTACAAAATCTGAATGTATTATTGTTTGTATTTGAATTTTGGAGATATACAAAATATATCATAAAACTTTTGGTGATATATGGCAGTTATATGATATATAAAAATATCATAAAAATATTGGACGCGAGGGCCTGTGATTGTGAGTGTCTAGCTGGTAATAGTGAGTAAGTGAGTTTAGTTTTACGCCGCACTTGGCAATATTACAGCAATATCACGACGGGGGAGACCAGAAATGGCGCTTCACACACTGTACCCACGAGGGGAATCGACGAGCGAACCCTTTAACCATCAGGCTACCCCACCGCCCACCATATATATACAGGTGAGAAGCGGCAAAATGGACTAATAGTGATATGTGCTTACACATGAATAAATTTATAAAAAGGGTGACGACCATTTAATGTTCGGAAAGATGGCTCACATGCTCTTGCCACACAAGTTCATGGCATCTAGCGTATTCAGTTCATAATTAGATAAATATATATGTCTGTAAACACCTATGGTAAACAGCTTTCTCCACTACTTTCTACAACACATCGGTTTCTTTCCAAACCAAAGCCCCCGCACCCAGTTTCGAACATCGAATGAATAGAAATTTTCAGTTTTGCCCGTTTAGCCAGCAAGTGTTCGTAAGTCATACTGACTGCCCAACAGTATATCAGCAATCCAAATGAAATGAGTTATTGTCAATTTGGTTCAACATTAAAAAGGTCGGTTGGGAAAGGGATAAGTGAATACAGATGTCCCTCTTTGTGGGCATGTATGAAACATGTGTGTGTAACATTATATCAATTCACAGTCAATGGCACTGGGGTTTATTCACACCGTAATATACTGAGTCAAAAAAGAAACTTCACAAAATGTAATTTGAAAAATAATGAATAATTTTTCACTGATGATACATCTATGTATCTGAAATGGGACCCCATATGTTTCGACTCTAGAAAAACGTTAGCAAAACCCACTCAAACCCATCCATTCGTCGTGCAAATGACGTTAGTGCCAAAACAGGTTTTGCACGTGCAGTCGATCACGTGATCTTCGCATCGAAGTTTTCTTCATATGCACGTGTTTGCATTGGCCTCAAGAATTGAAAAAACACTTTTAAACCACAGTTCTAACGGTACTTTAAATGCCACGATTGTCAAATGTGCAACGTGAACGTGCTGTTGGCATGTTGCAAGCGGGAAGATCAGTTATTGACGTCGCAAGAGCAATGGGATGCAGCCGTCGTACTGTGTATGACTTGCGAGGTCGTCTACAACAAACTGGCACCACTTCTGATCGCCCAAGGTCGGGTCGTCCACGTGTGACGTCACGAGCAGAAGACCGTCAAATCGTCCTACGTCACCTACGTGACAGATTTCTGCCGGCAACACGAACCAGGGCTGAGATGTTTAGAGGTCGACTGTCCTCACAGACCATTCGAAATCGGTTGCGGGCTGCCAATCTCCATTCTCGACGTCCATATCGTGGGCCGATATTGACGCCGTTTCATCAACGTCAACGTCTGCTGTGGGCCCAACGTCACCTCCGATGGATCCAGAGAGACTGGAATCGAGTCGTCTTTAGCGATGAATCCAGGTTTACCCTCAGATTCGCGGACGGCAGGCATAGAGTCTTGAGACGACGTCGTGAACGGTATGCCCAATGTTGTGTACAGGAAGTCGACAGATTCGGGGGCGGAAGTTGCATGGTGTGGGATGCTTTCTGTGGGAACAACCGTTCCCGACTTCTGGTCATCCGTGGAAACCTCACAGCTGCTGCTTACCGTGACCAGGTGCTCACCCCTGAACTCGTTCCTTTCATGGCGGCTCATGGCCCAGGTCTACAGTTCCAGCATGATAATGCTCGGCCGCATACCGCGATGTTGACACGAAATTTCCTTCAAAACGCTGGAATCAACGTCATGGACTGGCCATCGAGGTCCCCTGACCTTAATGCAATAGAGCACGTTTGGGATGCACTTGGGAGAAGGCTTCGTGGTCTTAGGAACCAACCTCAGAATTTGCAGGAAATTGGCGCTGCCTTGCAAGAGCAATGGCGCAGAATCCCCAACCACGTGTTCACAAGCATCAGGCAGCCGATGAGGAGACGGTGTTTGGCAGTGGTGAATGCGCGGGGCGGCCATACACGATATTGAACTGAGACATTTCGCAATTTTATTCTTGTGACTTGACATTCTGTATACCCATGGTTTGGAACGGCGGTGTAGCCTAATGGAACTGATTATGGCACTGTCAGTGTATCGAGTACATCACACAGATCTCAGCAATGAAATAATAACAATTTAACCATCTTACCATCTCTTGTTCTTTTATAGTGCCCTGAAGAAAGAAAGTGAAGTTTCTTTTTTGACTCAGTATAAATACCATCCTGTGCATATTGTGGAAGGGTATAATAACGTTCCCACCAATTTCTAAAATTTATACGTGTGTGATTTGTGTAGTGCGAGTGATTCATATAATATTTTCAGCTTTATGGACATGAACCACAGTCATATTGGCCAAATAATGATTTAGATCATAGAACTCTTCTCCCACCTACACCTGAATCTCAACTGCAACCTTTCCTTCTTTGTCTACTACATGTACCCTTATGTACCCTTTTCTATATCATAGTGGGTGGGTGGGTTATTTTGTTCTATAGAAGTACCATTCCAAGTCCACGTCTCAGCTAAGGAATCTGGAATCCAAGACACGGTCACCCATTGAAAGCCACTTCACAGAATCGGTGATGGGAGCGGAGGTGGTGAGGGCGTACGGGGCTCAAGACAGATTTGTCCATAAGCTTGAGGACCGTATAGACAACTACAACAGGGTGGCCTTCTACCGGCTGTTCTCCCACAGGTGAGACTCGTTTTTCGTAAGGCAAAACCTGTTTTAAAATGAGTTCCTAGCAGGTACACCATGTCAAACTGAAAAGTATTGATCTCCGGGGTCCCTGGTGGAGATTAGAACCGGAATTGTGATTCGAAGGTTCGGGTGGATACGTATCTTGGTTTCTGAGACAGGGGGTTTCATATGTACAAGTTGGATTGCAATGGGGGTAGAGATTAGCCATGGACACAATCAGTGAAAAAAATCCCTGAATACAACCAGAAAACACAAGTAGTGAACACAATCCCTTGACACAACCAGCAAGCACAAGCAGTGAACAAAATCCCTGGACACAACCAGAAAACACAAGCAGTGAACACAATCCTTTAAACACGGCTTGACTCGCATTGGTTTCCCAATGACGGTATTTAGATTCTGCTCAAACATCATTTTGAAAATAACATCCTCTGAGACTACATACAAAGCACATTTTCAGTCATCTATCTGTTCATATATATTGATACCTAATAATGACGCGGATTGTGACTGACAATTTACACACTCCACATACTAATCTGTTGAGAAACACTGTTCCTGTTTCACGCTTTTGTTCTTGTCTCTATTGGTTTAATCATTTGTACTCAGGTGGATGGGTATACACCTCTTGGTAGTTGGCAATGTCATCTGCAGTGCGACATCTTTGCTGTGGAATCTGACCAAGGGAATCAAATCCGGTGCTCTGGTTGGGCTTGGGACGGCTTTTGCACTAGATGTAATACCTTTGATTTTCATTTTTTTAGTTCGAAAGCTGTTTTTTATTCTTAGTGGGTTTAATTTTATAATGCAGCAGATTAACTGCTCTGTTAGTAGACGTTAAAGTATTAATTTTGATAATGCAAGCATTTCACATATGTTCATTCGTTCATTATCTCATGATGTGTAATTGGTATCAAAACTTAGTCCATGTGCAAATCCGAAATGGCTGCTAATTCCAAAAATAATAACATACAGATTGATCTACTAGTTTAGAATTCTCAGTTATGTCTCTTCGAGATAAACAACTATAACAGATTTTTAGCTATTTCGTTTTGTGCTTTTCATCATTCGGAAGCTCTTATAAAACAGAAGACCACCTTTGCCTTATTTCTCATTTACTCACCAATTTACCTTTTCTAGAAAAATTCCTCCTTGGGGTTCATGGTTATTACTCAGAGCGAGGTGGAGGTCAATCTCATGTCCATGGACAGAGTCCAGCATTATATCAGCAATCCAAGTGAAGTGAGTTATTGTCCTTTTACTCAAACCTTTGTCACTCCCAGCACATATCACAATACACAATTACTGCCATAAATTTTTAATGCAGGTATCATGAACAACCAACACAAGAACTTAGAAAAACAGCATATTCTACCTGACATAAACAACCAATAAACAACGATTTGGGCAAAGTTGCCATTGAGACTAAACGGTATTAGCCTTGACACCTTGCACAAAGATGACAGTAAGAAGACGACATCTTCATTGTCAATTTCCGACATGTCAATAAGTGCTAGTGCCGACGGCCATGACTCCTTGCATAAAGACGACTTACAAAACACACGGGATGTGGCGCAAGGGAGATAACTCATGCAGTCCATGTGCTGGGCGACAATTTGGTTCAACATTAAACTAACAGGGATCGGTAGGGAAATGGAAGAGTGAATCCGGATGCACCTTCGTTGAGGGCATGTATGGACGTGTGTGTGTCATAAGATGAAGTCATGGTCAAAACTGACACTGGGGTTCATTCATCACACCGTTCATATGAACCATCCAGTGCCTATAATAGTTTTTCCTCCATTTTCTTAAATACGTGTGTGATTTGTGTGGTGTGTGTCATTCGCATATTTTTAAGCAGTTTTTTTTACGTTTTGGGCCCATTAGAATCTACTTAAGCGTAAACTCGAGACGAGTATTCATTGGCGTTGACGTTCCATAGCTATTGAAAACTATCGTGTGCTTGAACGGTTGGCATTCGTGCCATTCCTAGCTGAATCGACCAGACAAATTTCAATACTAAGTAATTTATAGTCCCGTCTTGGACGGATTATGGGCAAAGTCCCACAGGAATCGTCATTCGTCCGTTTAGGGGTTTTCTGTTGGTTTTGGCGCACCGGGTCCAGACTAGCTAATCATGTTCCACTGTATCAACTTTTAGGCAGTTTTGAGAAAGAGACAGCTTTCCTTGAACTGGCCCGACAAAGGCAGGCTTGAATTTCTCAACTACAGCCTCTGATAGCGGCAGGACAGGGAACTGGTGCTGAGGAACATCTCATTTACTGTATGTGGAGGAGAGAAGGTAAGTGGAATATCTCATTTACTGTACATGGAGGGGAGATGGTAGGTGGGATATGTCATTTACTGAACATGGACGGGAGAAGATAGGTGGAATATGTCATTTATAAGGTACTTTGAGTGCAGATTGTAGGTAGGTGTTTCATTTACTTGCTTTTGAAGATGATGATTAACAAATTCATATAATGGTAAGGGTAATCTTTGACGATTGTTTAGAGTATTGTAAATTCTCCTTTCATGAAATTTGTATTGAATCACGTTATGTTTCTAAAACGAAAGTGATATTACAGATAGGTGTTGTCGGCAGAACAGGAGCGGGTAAATCCTCCCTGATGCTCTCCCTTTTCCATCCATTGCTGAAATCGGACTTCATGATCTCAGGGGAAAGCTTGCTATCATACCACAGGTAGGCAGCCTGGGCTAAGTAAGTACTTCAAGTAACCTTTGCCCTGAACAGTAGCATTTCGCGCATCAGCAAAAGAGTCAAAACGTCAAAATGGTGGACGTTACCACTGAGTCACAATCAGTGAAAAGGTAACTCTAACAATTGAACCAACAACTAGCAGATCCTGTTACAGACAGACTTCTCCACCATGAAAAACTAATTTTTGCTTCCTGATACGAAGCTACCGTGAACCCAGAGTAACCGACAAGCTTCCTGAATATGGTTCAAAAGAAAATATCGTTTAGATAGATTGACAACAGAAAAAAATACTCCTTTCAAGGACCCTTTCCTCTTCACGGGTCCTTTGAGAATGAACCTTGACCCCGAGGACCTGTATACAGATGAGGACATCTTTGCCGCCTTGGACCACACCCATCTTCGCAGGTTTGTGGAAACTCTGCCTGATGGACTGGACACAGACTGTGGAGAAGGAGGAATTCACGTCTCGGCAGTGTTGGGCAGCGTCAGTTATTCTGTATGACCAGAGCACTCCTCCGAAAAGCCAAGGTTCTTCTTCTTGATGAGGCCACAGCTTCCGTTGACATGGAAACCGATGACCTGATCCAGCAGACAATCAGGTCAGAGTTCAAGGACTGCACGGTGCTGACCATCGCCCACAGACTCAACACGGTCATGGACTACGATAGGTAAATTCGATAAATATATTCGTTGAGGACTACCCATAAGGGTGGAAAGATCCAGTTCCGATATTTCCAAATCAGTGAAGATCCGGGTTAGAACTGGTCTTCTTGTTTGTCCTACAGAGACAACTAACGGGATGGGGTGTCAGACTCCCTGACTTGGCTGAAGCATGTCATCGTATCCCAATTGCGTATGTCAATGCTCATGATATTAGTCACTAGACTGTATGGTCCAGACTCGGGTATTTACATAAATAAGAAACTAATTACAATCTGAAAGATTTTACAATGCTCGGTGATTGGTTCAAATGACATGACGTCTCACTGCTTCCTTGCTGAGACACGATATGACGTTACACATGTTCACGACGCCAGAGAGGTATTATATATACCTCATGTCGTCTTATGACAGACTGACAGTTAAGTGATCGGGATTTGAACCCACGGTTATGTCTCTGCTCTCCAGTTAGACGCAACTCTCCACTCTGGGGCACATTAGCGATTTAAGCTAACCACATTTAATAATAGCAGAATAGTTTGTAATTGAAGCTTTTAATGATAAAGGCGCTAGAAAACGTTCGATAAGAATGTTCATTTAATATAACCAAATTTTGTAGAGGCATATGTGGACACCCTTAAGTAACTTTCATTCGCATTTAGTGAAAGGAAAAATTCCATCTAAAACTCTCTCGTCTCTGAAAGCATGCACATGAAACGAAATGTAAATGCCAATGAACCACAATAAACCCATTAGAAACATCTGTATTGATCATGTGCTTAAAAAAGACAAACTGATTGAATAGAACCTGTGTGGATAACGAATATTGCTGTAACTCGCTTCCTTCTTCAGGATTCTAGTTCTTGATCAGGGTGAGGTCAAGGAGTTCGATTCTCCAGAGAAGCTTCTCCAGAAGCAAGGTTTGTTCTATCAGATGACACGTGATGCAGGAATCAACTCAAGAAGAATGCCCAATTCAAGTTGAACACTCAAGTGGAACACTAACACCATTAAAAGCTCATAACCCACCGTCCACGATGATGCATCTTTAAACGCTCTGTCATCTTTTTACGTTCTTGAAGATATCGCCGATTGTCATTAAACGCAGCAGATCCTAAGTAATAGTGATACTCTTCATATTGTTGATTATGTCCATGTATTATTCAATATGGATTTGAAATGTGTTTGTATGTTTGGCATAATATTGTGAAATGAATTTACAATATAATATTCGTGTGTCTCCGCTTTTTCCTAGACGTCTTTAAGTCAGTACTCCGTGTGTTGTGAGAGAACAGCAGATTGGTGTGCACACCCCAAATTTGTATCAAGAGGTCTTGTGGTCTGGTAGTGCACTGATGATGAATAAAATAAGACTTTGTCTTCTTCTTGTCTCTAATTTTTAATTTCTTTATTCATTTATATTTTGATTTCGGGAGTGGGGGTTTGTCGGAAGGAATAGCATTTTTTTATATGAGTATCAAAAAGAACTGAATGGTTCAAATTTCCGAACATGAACAATCTAACGGTCTTCAGTGACAAACTAAGAACGAAGTAACAAAAAGCATTTTCATGTTTTAACATTCATGGTGGTAAATTAGTTGAAGAATTGCGTTCAGTTTCTTTTTCCTAATCAGTATGGTGACCTCTTTATGAAAAATGTCAAAATAACACACATAATATTATTCTCGGATTTTTCAACAATAACCCAAACTACCTTTACATGAATTGGGATGCCCAGTGAATATGAATAACAAGTGGGTTCAACAGTTGGTATTCTCGAGTTCATGATAACACTATCAATGATAACATTGCATCACTGTCAATACATGAAGGTTACACGCAACCTTTGTCAGTGATAAATCAGTTGGATAATGAGTGATCAATCAGTTGGATAATGAGTGATAAATCAGTTGGATAATGAGAACATGCAAGAAAGGTCCATCTCAAACTTGCTTTGTTGAGTATAGGGTTCTTTTTTTTTATTTTTGCTTTTTAGTTTATGCTTCAGCACATGCGTAACGACATGCTTCAATCAAGGGCGACGCCTTGTTCGTTTGTAAAGAATGAAATCACAGTAGTATCCTTATGGTACCTTTCCGTAAATGGCTTCAGCGGGGTTTTCTTCCATTGCTTGTACTTCGATGATAAAAGAAACCACGTAAATGTCAGTTAACGGAACCATTTTCCAGGCCATCAGTGAAATTTTGATTCAAGCAGCAGAGGAAATTATGTTCATTACTTGTATACACATGGAAAAAGTATTGCAACACCTATGATTTTTAATCCCCATATAGCCATAGCCATTTATAGCCATGTCATGATTGTGTATATTTGTATGATAATTTAGACCCTTCGGGCGTACCATACATTGATTTTTAGATATGCACGTGATACGAAGGCGAACATCTTCCTCAAGTTTGAGTAAACATTTCTAACAGCTCGATGGCCATTAATCAATTGATTACGTTGCTGTTCAGGAAAATTGGAACCTCCACAACTGACAGCTGCTCAAAGATGGCACGTTATTGTTATGCATATTGCTACGGTTTAGAAATTGACGTGAGAGGTTTGTGACAGCCTGGTTCCCTGGGTCCGTTGTGCCTGCGCTACGCTCCGACACTGACCCAGGCAACCACCACCGCATGGCGGCCGGGACACAAGGAAAACCAACATGGCGGACAAAGTAAGTTAACATGGGGAAACGCTAGAACGGGTGGTTAGAATTTTTTCATAGCATTTTCATTACTACAGTTGCAATGTATGAGTTTCGAGAAGAAAGTCCATAGTTTTGGGGGGTGGAGGAAAGCAGTATTTAAGCTGATTCGAGACACGAAAATCGTCGTCACACCCACAAAATGTAAACAATGACACGCACCCCATTTCAACAGCAATATTTGCGTTAATATTTCGTGTCAGCTCGCTTTGGACACGAAATCGTGTTCATAAGACATCGAAGAGAACGACCACAGCCATAAAACATCGATAGAATCTTTAGTTTAGAAAATTTCAGCACACTAATGTCGCCGTTTTTGCCCAATGTACGCGTTGTATCAGATAGGTTTTGATACGTACACCCAGCCATGTGCAGTTGTACAAAGAACTTGACAGCAGTACTGATCAATATGTTTTGTCAGTCTTTTCACAGTTATTGCAAACCCGACAAAGAAAACCGGACACCATCGTTTATAGCAGCACCACCAGGCCTTTCTGACCATGGCTATATCAAGAAAAGGCCTCGGGGGTCTCCAACAGGTCATACACCTTATTCTAAGAGTAAGATAATAAGTAAGTAAGGTAAGTAATACTAATTAGCTAATATCAGTGAATTGATCGTGATTAAAATAGCTTATGAACATCTTATGGTGAAGAAAGTGCATATTTCGTCAGCTGATAAACCAGTAATTTATTTACATTTAATTAATTTCAGCATGTCTTGTGCATGAATACTCGCGTCATCATGCTCGGTGCATATCTTTGCAGAAACCCCAGGCAGAACATGGCCTCTCCACCAAGTCAAAATGGAGCGATGAAGAAATTAATGTCCTTCAGAAGCAAGCTGACCAAACGTCAGACCTTTCCACATCATTTTGGCAGAAGTGTGCCACGCTTCTAAATTCCAAATTTGGGTCAAACAGGACAAGTGAGTTCTTGCATTGTTTTTTTGAATTTATTATAATTACAACTTAAGTTAAAGGTTCAAATTGCGTGTGCTTTGTCAACAGTTGTGGTAGTAAAATCACATGTTATTATGATGTTTATTTATTATTTGGTAAGCAAATCAATTTGAATGACAGTTTTAAAAGATACAATCATCCGTGCTTTCCATGATGACAGTAACTGTTTATTCTTTACTCTTCCAGGTATGTCATGTCGTCTTCGATATCGGCGTTTAACTGTCAGTCAAGAAGAGTCAGGTGTCAACACATGGGATCTTGGTTGCAGCCCCCTAGTAACGACTACCCGAAGCATAGAGTGCCAGACTGAGCCAGTCATCCCAGTTGTCCTCCTTGACAGGTAAAAGTTTCTTCCATTTACTTATCACTTGAACATCATCACACAGTTGGGAACACTTGGTATTTCAACATATGAAACTGCAATCACATACACAAAATAGATCTTGTAGAACTAGAATAATGTAAAAAAAATTCTTATGAGTACATTGTGTACATACCACGCAAAAGATGTTAAAGAACACCGTCTTGGGATGGATTAACTATAGTCATGTCAAAGCATACAATGTTCTTTAACTGCTTTTGATTAATATGGTTGCAAATATTGTCAATACCTAAATTCTATCATATTTTGAATACCCTAACTGTGAGTGTGTTTATGTAAGTCAGATTTTGTTGTGTCTTAACAGAGCTCACATTGACATTTCTACTGAGGACACTCCGACTAAAGTCAAAGAGGACAGGTTTTTGGATTTATCACCACCTGCCAAATTACTTGAAGAAAAGGCCAGGCAGATATTTTCAAGAGGGAAGGATGCCGACATTGACGAGGCTTTTAAGGAGGAATTTCTGCGCCTTGTGTACAGCAACCAGTCAATCAGTTGTCCGGCTTAACATGTGTTTAATTATGATAAACTGAAGAAAGCAATTTGGACTTTGTTTCTTGATGAAATGACAGAAAGCTCAAGGGCAGCTTGTGAGAGAAGAAATAGTGTCTTGCTTCACAAGGCCTATGAAGCACTTGCTGCATTTAACTGGTCAGCAATCATAGAGGAAATAGTTAACTCCCATGAATTACTGGGTGATGTGCTTTTGGCCTACACCGTCACAAAGAAAAAACTATGTTCAAAGCTACACATGGAGTCTATGGTTAACATCCTTGGATTTGTGTATGGGTCCATGATGAAAGCAAGGTGGAAAGACCTGTCTCTTGTGCAGAGAGTAGTATCCATGGTCATGAAGGAGCAAAAGGTCCATCAAAAGGTGTCTGTTAAAATACATTTTGTTCACCTGTTCAAGTTTAAGTTTTGTTCTGTTGAAACCATTATGGAATGACAGATCCAAGTTTCAAGTGATGAGTGAGCCAATCATACATATTACGTTTCAGGAGTACAAGTACAAATATTTCTATGATAATGCTACTCATCCATGCCTTACTGATTGGGTCTACTTTGACTTGATGCTGTGTCTGTCATCTGTTTGCAAGTGTTTATGTTCTGCATGTGATTTCAACCAGACAAATTACCTTTGTTGTTTTACGGAAACTTTCAACTGAATTGTCCTTCATTTGTAAAAAATCTAATGAAATGAAATATGGACTGTTGAATAATTTTCTGTTTAAGTACACTATTATCAATGTTCTTTAGATCACATCTTTTAACTAGCAATCAAGAATAAGATAATTTCCAAGAAACGAGAAAGTGATTTAGTCTGGCATTTATATTATTTACAAATAAACTGCTCAAGGTAATGAATTTGTCACATTATTTTTAAAGCATATATCAAACAACAGGAAGATCATGATTTAAAAACATCATATCAGCATTGCTGACAGACATGATGTAATATTTGAAGATGAAAGCTGGATACTTTATATAATTATATTGTGAACCGTGTGAATAACGGTGACCACTATAAGATATTACTCACATATTGGACTATAAGGCCTGTAGTGTTGAGGTATGATGCCATTATCGGAGCATACACACTGTATCATGTAGAACATCCTGGGGATGCTGAAAAAGATCTGATACACAGTAATGCTTTTATTATAGCACTACATGTACATCCATACATACACACGGTGACGCCAACCGCCTCCGTGGTGCAGTGGTTAGAGCGTCCGCCCGGAGAGCGGAAGGTTGCGGGCTCGATCCCTGACCATGGATACCAAAAGACATTAAAATATGGTACTTGTTGGTCCCTGCCTGGTGCTCGGCATTAATGGGTACAACAAGGACTGGTCGGCTCGGAGTCAGTATAATGTGTTTACTGTGAGTGGGGTATTCATGCTTCACTGCAGCATGGTATCTCATTGGGCTAGCACTATAAAACCAGCTTACGTCTGGGCTAGTATACACACATACACATACACTGCATGCATGTCGGCATTTGAGCGAAATATTCTCAAGCACGACTTTAAACCCAATTTCACCTCACTTCACACAGTGACACCATTAGTGATTTTACTTTGACTTGGAGAACCTTCACTGGATTTATTGTTGACTAACAGTTTAATGTTCGTACTAACAAGTTCCAAAATATCTTTAGGTGAATGCAGTAATTATTGTTATTGTTTCTATTCAGGGCATGATGTTCACAAGGTTTGAATGTTTCGAGATTGTTAAGTTTTCTGTATGCCCAACAGAGATGGAATTTTCTCAGATGTCTGTCTGCTGGAAACACTATGGAGGTATTGTAAAAGGTGACAAGATATATTTTACATGTATTAATATCAAATTTGATTGAATTTAAGGATTAATTCTTATTTGTATGTGTTTCTTTTGTCAGAATGCATTATTTGAATTTCTATATCTAAACATTGCCTTCAAGTCGATATGTTCTTCAAAATAACTCATATAAAACAAATGATAAAATGTTAAGTAACTTTATTAAGTGATACCATTCATTAAGAAAAATTATCATGACATATAACCTTGCTTAATTATAAAGTCTCATATAAGTTACAAGTTGGAATATTTTCCATGCCCATCATTCCCCATATTATTCATTTATGGCAATAGGAAGATTGAAGCAAAGTGAATTTTATTAAAAGTTTGTTTGTTTTTTCACAACTCAGGTCTTTGATAAACTACAGCCCTTGGGAGTGTGTCTTTCACACATGGTTTCCTCAGGTGTCCAGGACATGATCAGTGGACACTTTCAGGACAAGCTGGTAAAGTGTATCAAAGAAGGAAAAAGATTTGTGGGGGATAATGTAAACTTTACGGTGGAAGTAAGTCATCTCCGGAAATCTGGTGAAAAAAAACCAAGCATGGCACACTGGTTTGGGTCTGCTGCAATCATCCAGGAGATTAGTTGCACTTCCCTTCCATCTGGTGCAGCACAACATGTCCTGTTCAATATGTCTGCAGAAGATTTTCTTCTTAACAAGCAGGACTGGGTAGAGATAAGAGATGACTACCTTACTCTAATACTGAGGGTTCTTACTACACATGTCCCAGCATTCAAATCTCTCAAGCAGATTGCCCCCGACATTATTGTTGGTGAAGAAGCTGACCACCTCAAAACAAAGCATACTGTTATTCCTCTGCGTGTGCTTCCAAAGAATGAACAAACTTACTCTAATGTTGTTGATGTTCTTGATCACTATGGGTCCTTGATTTCAGAAATGTATGGAAAAGCTGGACTTGATCTTGGTGAAAACTGTAGCATCCACATTGGAAGTGACCAGGTGACCCGTGAAAGATTCTCTGGAGCTAAAAGACTTAGGGCTTCAACTGACAATGATGCTGATCCAATGAACAAATTTCCACATTTGTCTCCAATAACTTTTGAACTGTTTCATTTGCAGATGACAGTCCTTGCGATGATGTATAAGGTCTTGTACAATGAAAAGAGTACTGAAACAGGTACACTTGGAGCTGAAAAGATCAGACTGGGACGTAAACGAGCGTGTGATGCAAAAAAAAACACTATATGGATTGCAGTGAACTGGCTGTTTCACTAACAGATGCATACATTGTAGAAGCTGCCTGTCACTACTTTGCTATGGATTCTGGGCAAGATAAACCAACAAAGCATCTTGATGGTGAACTGAGTTTGATGTCCGATGCAGAAAAAGCTGCCTGGGTTAAGGGGTCAGTTGGCAATATGGTCGACACTATGATTGCAGGACGCTAAACAACACATTGAGGAGAGTCTTGTTCAAGCTACCGACTCCACACAAATTCAGCAGGTGACTGTGATGATGCCAGATGGAACAAGTCATATTCTGCTTATACCGGCTTCTTCTGCAACAGAGAGCAAGTCTCCACAGGGTTTCCGAGATGATTATCAGTCCTATGCCAGGAATGTTCTTGAGATTGGCCTTCTCTTCAAGAACCTCTCAGATGCCATCAAATGTCCAGACAGGAACCGCATGATGAGGCTATTAAAATACACAATGATCATGTTAAAAGGTCAGAACAATCGGAGCAAATATGCACTGGAAATACTCAGATTTCTGTTTCATCAAATGGCTACACTGAGCAAACAGAGAGCTCATGAGGCTTTCTATGGGCTCTTTGTGAACACAAATGGAAAGTACAATTCTCACATTGCAGCTGATATGCTGATGGAACACATAGTGAAGCAGACAAAGAGTCACATCAAAGCTGTTCACTCTAACAAAACTGAGAAAACATTGATAAAGAGAACTGCTCCGTTTGCTGGCATTTGCACAATTTCTGAGAATTTTGATGAACAAACTGGTGTCGTAATCAGAGCAGAGAAGCACAAAATTCCATCATCTGTTAGGATGAAGAACTTTTGATAAAGAATCTTCGCAGGATCAAACCATTTCAGTGTCACCCTGGACGCCAAATCCAATCTGTATCAAGGTTGTCGAAGAGCCCTGTCTGCAACATGAAAAAAGGCAAAACTCATGACATGGATCAGAGAAAATCAACTTAACTACAGCCATGAGATTGGGAAGTAAATATGTGCAGTACCTGAAAGTTGACTTTAAATGTGGAGATCCTTATGTAGATATATAACTGAAGCAAACATTTACTGAAGGTGTGATTTGACTGTTGAACTTCATATTTGAAAACATTTATCATCCAGTGCATTTCAGGCATGGATAGAGAAAACTGTTATGGTTGCTTGTCTAAAACAATTGTGATTACCTCGTGGATATTGCTTTCACTTGCTTGATGATATTGTCCAGTGATTCAGCTATGTCCATATCAAGTTGAAATTCTTCAGCAAGGACATGTTTGTTGAAGACATCTGGAGCACTGATTATTTGTTGGATTGCAGATGTTGGAAGCTTTTCTCTTAGATACTGTGTTCCATCCTTTACTATGTAGTCAGTTAGCGTGTTCAGTAATAAGCTTTTGGTGTCTCTGGAGGAGGAAAACTGGTATGGTGTTGCTAGGTCAGGGTTATAGACATCACAACATACTTCAGCAGATATCTTTTTTTCATTACTGAAACCAAATGCTTCATTGACTTGCTGTCGTCTGCAAACAGATGTATTCTTGCATATTTCTTTCATGAGGCCGACCAATATCCGAGTTGTTGTAGAACAGTATGGCCTCTGACTGTTGTCCGGATCTCCCAGCACGCCCAATCTGCTGTACATAATCTGAAATGTATTTTAGAAATATACTTTTATTGAATATGCATAACAATAAAACAAATTATGTGAGATGCCATGCACAATATTAAACTCATTTTCAATCTTATGTAGAGTATGTTTATTATTTCTCCAGAGCACTTATGTTTACAATGTGAAAATGCACTGTAAAGTGCACCATGAAATTTGTACACAACACTTTGATCAACGCTTTTTGTGTGTCATCATACTTTCTAACCGCTTTGGTGGACCAATGTTGATCACCCTCCGGACATGTCGTAAGTCAGCTCCCATACCAAGAGCGATGGTCGCAAATACTATTTTCAGTGGACTGTTTGCTGGGTCCTCTGCAAGATTCTGCAGGATGATAGACTTTATCTGCATATAAGATAGGAAGTATGACATTATTTCAACCACCTTTTCGTATAACAGTATAATCTGTATAGTGGAGAACAGTATTTCAGGTTTTGAATGAAATTAAATTTCTCAACATACCTTATCCCCTGTTTTCTCCATTGAGGCATCTCCCAGCATTCTCTCTGCCAGCTCATATGACCGTCCCACCCAATCCTGACTGCCACTGAAGTACACAATGCTTAGTGGAAACATCTGACCTTTTACAAGGAGTTCTATCAACAGTGGCTTAATGACACATTCTATGTCATGTTGTACTGTTGATTCTGTTGGCCTTTTACACATGATTAGTGAGATGTTGTCTCTTGCTGGAGCCATGGATACAGATTCATAGTTCGTCATCACTAGTTTTTTGGCCACCTCATTCTGTCCCTGAAGAGAGAGGGTTGCACTTAGAGCTAGAACCTTGGCATTTGGAAGTAAGGCACGAAGTGTTCCAAGTTTGGCAAAAACAGGCCCGAAATCCTGGCCCCATTCCAAGACACAATGTGCCTCGTCTACAACAATAAAAGTTGTGGCCTCCTCTTGGAAATAATTATGTAGCAATATTTCTCTGACAGTATCATTGCCAATTATTTGCTCAGGGTGTGCAAACACAAACTGGTATTGCCCTTCAGTCCATCGTGTCTGCTCTGCACTGTTTGCAGTTAGTTCCCTATCATGCTCCTTGTTTAAACATGTTGCCCTTCTTCCCATTTTCTCCTTTTGTTGAGACAGAATAACATTCAGAGGAACAATGACAATGACAAATGCAGGTTTCTTTAGCAGGTATTCAATGACATCTGGGAGAATTTCATAGCAGAGTGATTTTCCATATCCTGTGGGTAACATCGCAATACAGTGTGATTTGTAAGAACCTTCTCTACGACCTCACGTTGAAGAATCCTCAGTTGATTGATTGCTTTACCTTGGTTATGGTTATACTTCATGAGGGCAAAGGCTATTGCATCATCCTGTGATAAAGAAAGTATAAACAAATGATGTATATATTTGTACCAAATTACTTCAACCATTTCAAAATGTCCTTTAAAATAGTTAGCATTCAATTTAACCCAAATATTTTTACAAGCACTGTCAACGTTCAAAAAGACTACACTTTAATTAATTATATCGTCTAAATATTTACACCTATTTATGATAAAGTTCACCATGAAATAAGACAATTAATGAAAATATATATTTCATTATTATGTTATATCTATACGTATATCCTATGAATAATTTCTTGAGGCCTTAGGCGTTTCACTGACACTCCAATAACGTTATACATCATTATTTGACGAGTAGCGAGTGTGTTTCTTAATTTATTATAATGGGCGGTCAGTGTTTATGCTGAACCCAGCATACAACAAAGGTGAAAACGTGGCAAAAACGGCGACATTAGTGTGCTGAAATTTTCTAAACTAAAGATTCTATCGATGTTTTATGGCTGTGGTCGTTCTCTTCGATGTCTTATGAACACGATTTCGTGTCCAAAGCGAGCTGACACGAAATATTAACGCAAATATTGCTGTTGAAATGGGGTGCGTGTCATTGTTTACATTTTGTGGGTGTGACGACGATTTTCGTGTCTCGAATCAGCTTAAATACTGCTTTCCTCCACCCCAAAAAAATATGGACTTTCTTCTCGAAACTCATTCATTGCAACTGTAGTAATGAAAATGCTATGAAAAAATTCTAACCACCCGTTCTAGCGTTTCCCCATGTTAACTTAACTTGTCCGCCATGTTGGTTTTCCTTGTGTCCCGGCCACCATGCGGTGGTGGTTGCCTGGGTCAGTGTCGGAGCGTAGCGCAGGCGCAACGGACCCAGGGAGCCAGGCTGGGTTTGTAAGTCCCCTTTGAACCAGCAAACATTGAACAGAGACAAGTCTAAAATATTCAATAATATATTGAGTAAACACTGAGCAAGGTGACAATGAATGACATTTCAGATTCCTTGTACAATACTACTGAGTCACAAATCTAAACTATTAACTACATGTCTGTAATTACTACTCTTGTAGTACTACTGATTGGAGATTTTTTGACATTAGTTGCGACGAGGAGAGCGAACGATGTTAGCAGATGAGCGTAAATCCAAAACAGTCCTCAAAGTCGTGTCGATCGTCTCGAAACCACCGTTTGTACATCCATTATACAGTTCTGGAGAAATCCAGCAAAATCTACCCCACAACACAATGATCGAGAAATTTCTCACAGCACCCGCCGGAAGCAAAACAAAGGGAAGCATAACAAAGAGGAGGTAACTCTGAGCGCAGCTCCTCAGGTCACTATCAACAGGCGGAAGTACACAGCTGTCAACAAACCACGTGATCAAAGGCACGTCATGTGACTCAGAGTTGATAAAGTCCACCAACTAGGAAGTGAGACGCAGAGAGACAACCTGTTCATAACGCTGTAGTTATAGAGGTATGTCAAGCATTTAGTGCACATTGTACAAATCTATAGATTACGTTTTGTATTAAGACCGTTGTTGTGATTGTTGAGGAAATTGCATGTGCGTTTGTGGGGTGCGAAAGGGGAGGGGATTGGTGATGAGGGTGGAATGTAGTCATCGAATGTGTATGTACTGTTACCTCATGACACTAAGTGATTTATTGCATGTTCTTATACAGGTTATACACACAGTTTGGGGAGAGGACTAACCTCATTAAGTAAAAAAAGACAATTAAGCATACTTTTTGTACATAGTTCTAAAAATAATGGCTGTTTGACCAAATGTATACATTAACAAGACATACCAAATTCTGCAAAAACAAACTAGTGCGTTTATATGTAATTTTGGTTAACCTGGGCGCACTTGCACAAAGCAATCCTAACACTACGATGAGAGTCTATGTTAGAGTATGGGAGTTTCAATCATCGCAGTGATAAGGTGCTGTGCCCAAGTGGCCCTGAGATGTTTAATCAGAGATCGGAGGTCACTACATGGCTGAGTGTGTGGTGGGTGAATATAAAGCAGCTGTTTAAATTTACTTTCAGTATAATTCTGCAAGAAATTAAAACAATTAAGTTTTCAAAGATAATAGCAGCGCCTTACAAATCAGAAAATGAATCAATATTGTGGTTTCATTTTGAAGTCAGTCAAATGTATTTTCTATCCATTATTCATTATTAAGATCGTTGTTTTTTTTAATTACGTATGTGGCCATTCATGTATCCAAACTCACCATCATTTCCACGCATGCTCAGTCGAGGTGCATTCCTGTCGATCGCTAATACATGAAAATACGACAACGAGAGTTATCTACCTTTCCCCATAGCTGCTCGGAAGTCCAAAGTCTGAACTGCAGTGAGGAGTCGTTGGTGAACAGCTATTTTTCTCCGTATACCTTAGTTGCAATTGGATGTTACGTCATCGTGTGAAGGGGTTGATACATTCATGTAAACTTTAATATGCGAGTTTGTAAATATTCTTGTTGTTTTGTGGCATAAACAAAATAATGATCCTTTCTACACCGGCAATAAGTACACTTATGTTTGTATTAATGGATATATACACAAATAACTCGATTAAGCACCCCCTGTATTTTTGCAATGATAGGTTTTCAACGCGTACATAAAACTTCTCGTGGTGACCCGATGGAAAAAACATGAGTTTTTCTGACCTGTATGATCCTTTGACTCATAAAAAGCTCAAAATGACTGGAATCCTTGTTGACTTTATGATGATTATTGCTCTTTATTTAGAAAAAACAACAACACTGATTTTCATACAAAACCATGTCTGTACAAGTATGAGCCTGGAATGTTTAATGTTCGATATGCCGTTGAATGTGAACATTCAAAATGTCAATTTGAAGTGTAACCTCAAGGTCAATACCGAGTGTAACCTGCATGCGACTGTATGACAGCCAGCAATCTCCTCCTCATACCCCTTGTCGGCATCCTGATCGTCTGAAGGGGCAGTCTATGCCATTCATCGTGTAAAGCAGCTTCCAAATAGGCCAGGTTTTGTACAGGAGGGTCCCTGTGTTGCACATGACGACCACTCATGTCCCAGATATGCTAAAAAGGGTTAAGATCGGGGCTCATTCAATCGTGAGATATATATCAGGGGGTGTTTAACTAAGGTCCTTGTGTTCCTTTATATGAACATCCCAGCTACCACTATCGCATACATACCACTGTATTAGTGCTACCATGTGCAGTGTTGAAACTCAGGTGCACGTGTCAATAATGTGGTGTAGGGCTGGGACGGTAACCCCCCATTACCCCTACATGCCACTACCCCTACAGCTTATAACAACATAGTTTACGGTCTGTTGCACTGTTAATCCACTGCCTGTTACCTATTCCACACAATGGACTAATCCACTTAAGAGACATAACAACACAGAGAGAGAATGATTTTAATGAAAAGTGATCATCATTTGTCATCATCAAGATTTTAATAAGAATTAACAATAATTCGTCATCATGTTTCTTTGATGGACGTTAACAATTAATTGTTAACATTCAATGGGACGGGTCCAAATTTTGTACCCGGGTACCCCACTCCCTATTACTCGACCCTACACGGATACCCGTTATGTTAATTCCTGACATCAAATTTGTAAGAAATGGCAATATATTCTTCAGCTCGGAAGCTAAAATTTCGAGTTTTTCAATATCTTAACCATATGTTACATTCAAAACATGCGACTGTAAATTATGTCTATAAATCTTCAAAGACAATACAACCTTTTAATAATGAAAGAATAACATGTTACATTGTTTAAACTGTTAGTCTCATGATCATAACGGGGTCCGGGTATTTAGACGGATCCAAATCATTACCCACCCTTCACGGGTTACCCGTCCCAACCCCAATGTGGTGCATCTGAACATGTGTGAATATGTACATGTAACTTCAAATGTTACGTCACGTTTTTTTTTATGAATGCATTACGAGAAAATACGTGACGTCAGCACAGAAAATGCAGTTAATTGTTTGCATTAGGTCTAGAAAATGGATACGAAAGGCTGCAGCACACTCTCAGAAATAGGTCAGTCAGCTATCACGACAGTGAAACATCTGCAGACAAGCGTAAAACATGACGAGATAACACATTGTGTCAGCTGATCAGCGCAGGAATGCCAGTTTATCAGCAGACAAAATGGCCGCTGTGATAGCACGTTCTCGTCGCCAAAAGCCCCAAACAACCCCTGGTGACGATTGCCAATAAGCATTTTGTCTACAGATTTACTCGCATTCCTTTGCTGATCTGCTGATGCAATGTGTAAACATACCTAACTGAGGTTTTACATAGCTGTATGGTTGCGTGTTTGGTGTTGAGTGAGTGACTTTAGGTTTACGCCGCAATCAGCAATATTCCAGCTATATGGCGGCGGTCTGTAAATAATCGAGTCTGGACCAGACATGCAGTGATCAGCAGCATGAGCATCGATCTACGCAATTGGGATACGTTGACATGTGTCAACCAAGTCAGTGTTAGTCGCCTCTTATGACAAGCATGGGTTACTGAAGACGAATTCTACCCCGGATCTTCCCGGGTCTGTTCGGCCTTGAAACATGACGAGATAAGACATTGTGTCAGCTGATCAGCACAGGAATGCCAGTTTATCTGTAGACAAAATGGACGCTATGGTGAGGCGTGGTCGTGGACGCTAACTGACGATCACGCACCTCCACGAGTCTCGGACGTCACTATCCTGTGATAGGTAGACTTAGTCTCTGAAAATGTAAAATTTTGATTGAAATTTCAGTCTTGACCTGTTTGGTAATCAGATCGTGATTTTGCCCGTCAACCCCACTATCCACTGAAAACTGATATCAGCCATTTCCTGCACAAACATATTCACTTTTACTGTGGCACTATACACTCTTAAAAAAATAAGATTTTGAGAATATTGGACTCATGTAGCTGCGGCCCAAACAATACAAATGTGCTATTTCTTTCCAAAGTAAATTGATTATAACCAGCTTCAGCTCAAAAAGCGGCAATTTTAACTTTACCCCTTGTTTTAGAAGCGTTTGATGTAATTTTCACCAAAACATCATCAAGAAAACATGCAAAGCAAAATGCACGTGCAACTAAGCGGAAAAGCATGCGGTATTGATCATTATAAAAAGGCAAATGTGTTTAATTTTGTCATTCGTTTTTGCCTGGAAAAGAGGAAATCATCATGCCACGACTGAGTGTCGCCAATCGAAAAATCGCCATAGGTCGCCTTAAAGCTGGGGAGTCGCGGTCTGCTTTTTATCAGAGCACCATATTTCGCGTTTGGGATCGTTTCCTGCGATCCAGTTCCGCCCAAGATCGCCCGAGAAGCGGCCGTCCAAGGGTTACCACCCAAGCCCAGGACCGCTACATCCGGGCTGCTTACTTGCGTCATCGTCTTGCCACAGCCGTGGACTCTGCACAAAGCATCCCTGGTTTGAGAAGAATTTCCAACCAAGCTGTCAGGAATCGATTGCGTGAAGTGGGGATTCAACCAAGAAGGCCAGTTGTCGCCCCTGTCTTGAGAGGCTTCTATCGGTGCAATCGCTTGCGGTTGTGTCGTAGAGTCAGGAACTGGAACCTTAGGAACTGGAGACGAACCTGGTTCAGTGATGAATCACGATTTCTTCTTTCCCAGCGAGATGGAAGACAGCGTGTTTACCGTCGGAGAAATGAACGTTTTCCCCTAATTGCATTCGACAGATTCGGTGAGGAAAGTGTCATGGTGTTGAATGCGATATCCAGCACACAAAGAAATCGGTACATCAAAGAAGTCCTTGCACATCACATGCTTCCGATTATGGACCGACAGAGGGAGTCGTTCCAGCATGGCCATCGCATTGCATGAAGAGTGGGGAAGAATTCCGCAAGAGCGGAATGTTTGATATTTCACATTTTTTACCATTGAAATTACATAACATCTTGCTCTTAAACTAACGCAATAAATTCTTCTAAAATGACTTTTACGTTTCTTTTTTTTTGAAGATTCTAGATTCTTACATCGTTATCAAGCTAAAAGTGACTGCAACTAGGTGATGAGAAGTATAGATGGATAGATAGATAGACAGGCAGGCAGGCAGACAGACAGACAAACAGACAGATAGATAGATAGAAATTAAAGTGACTGCAACTAGGTGATACGAATAGATAGGCAGACAGACAGCCACAGACAGACAGACAGATAGATATATAGAGAAAGTGACTGCAACTAGGTGATAAGTATAGATAGACAGACAGACAGATAGATATACTTTATTTCCTCCATTGCCACGAATATATGTTATGATAAACAGCAGATTAACATTAACAACAGCGTGTAATGGAATTATAATTGAATCAGTAGCACATAATTGCGCAGGTGATGAACCACTAAGCAGAAGGGACTAAGTAGAATCAAGCTGATACGGTGCTATGATAGAGTCTTTGGCTTGGGTAATTCTTCGTACTCCGTTGACATGTAGTACCCTTGGCTTCTGTTGATCAAAGGCTTCCAATGGCGACAATCGATGGCTTTCCTTTCGTGAAGTCCTGATTAATGCTGGATAGGATTAAATGGATAGGGAATTTGTGTTGGTGATCTGAGAGGGCTGATTTGCTGTTTGGCAGTGGATACATAATAAATAGACAGTACCCAGTCAGTGCTACGATGTAAGATGCCCCGTGTCTCTGCGGTCACAGACGTTACTGACATCCAGTATTGTGACAAATACTGATGATTTTCGTCATTCTTGTTGAAAACTGACTTTCATCCTTTATCTCCACCCATATGTTTATTTAAAGTATATTGTGTATCTGTGTACTTCAGATGGCGACCACCAAGAACTGACAGACAACCAGCTCACCTGTGCCATCTGGCAGGTGTTCACAGACCCTGCCACACTTCACTGTAATCACACATTCTGTAAGTCCTGTCTGCTGAAATACACCAACACACAGCCTGAAGCAGTACGAGCCAAGTCCATCCCATGTCCCTCCTGTAGACAACCGAAGAAGGTGACCATCCCTGACAGTCCAGTGGAGGAGTGGGTCAGTCAGCTGAAACCAAGCCACGTCATACAGGGACTGATGGACGACTTTTAGACCAGGAACAGAAGGTAACTTATCAATAGGTTCATGTTCAATTAGCATATCATGTAAAATATATGAATGAATAATTAGCCCCATGAATGTGGAAATAGTAGTGACGAAAAACACTCGATTGTTTCTGGACCAGGTCATACAGCTGTAATAATGCAGCGTAAAAAACAAACATTCTCATGATTTAGTCACAATTGTACAATCGACTCTGATTGCTTACGAAATGGAAAGGGTTTCTTCAAACAGAATTCGTTTGTCCAGATGTATCATGAACATTTTGTTGAGTTTATTTTATTAAAAAAATTAAATAAATTCAATCTGCAACCTTTAAGCCTCTGTTAGCAAACACTTATCTTTTTCTCTGCACCAAAGACACTATGATACCAAGATATTTCAAAATAATAATGAATATGTTATTATATTCAGCACAAAAACCTGGGTGATATTTGTCATAACAGACTGCTGTAAATATATCTGCTGTTTGTTATTAAGGTCTCCGATGTAAATGTCCTTGCTATTTGTTGTTACTCATGCTGGTGTAAACGTCTAACGTGTTTGTTATTACAGCTGGCGATGTTAATAACTGCAGTGTTTGCCCAGCGACAGAAAGGGTTGTATTCACACACGACATGGACAAGCTGAGTAAAGAAGTGGATGAGCTACAGCTAGGGGAGGTTGAAGTTGTCCGTGGTGTAAGTGACCACCAGTCTACCCCTGTTCTACATCACAATATTGACTGTCAGGCAAATGATGGGGTTTCTCGTTTGTATGACGTCACATTGTTGACTGTTGAGGGTATAAAAGTAACAGTAGTTGCAGATTACTTTAATAAGAGAGTCAAAACGTTTCCCACATCAAACACAAATACGCATGGCAATCATCTACTACTTTCCAATAGGCCTTGGCAAATTGCAAAGTTAAGTGAGAGTCGGATAGCTGTCTGTGTTCCAGACAGTAGGGAAATAGTTACAGTGGATGTTACTCCACATCCTGTATTGCTGTCAACTATCAAAACAAGAAAAACGTACTACGCTCTGGCCTGTCTGACTCCTTCACAGCTGGTGGCAGGTACAAACCTACAGTCTCACTCTGTGGACATACTGGACATGACAGGGAGGATACTGAAGTCTATCAACACGGGTGTCATAAAGAATCCAGACTATATCCATGTCACCAGAAATAACAACTTGATAGTCAGTGAAGGATTAATAGACTCCCTCGTATCTGTGACCAGTGAAGGAGAAGCTGTTTTCACCTACACTCCCACAGGGGACAGAGCTTTGAAACGACCACAGGGTATCACAACAACCAGCACAGGAGATATTCTGCTTGTAGACCGCATCTCTCGCAAGGTGATTCAGCTGACCGGGTCGGGTCAGTTTGTCAGAGATGTCCTCACACAACAGGATGGTCTGGAATCTCCTCGTGGTATCTGTCTTGATGGGGACGGGTTTCTGTATGTTACATGTAAGCATTGTGTCAGAGTATTCATATTTAAATGAAAGATGCGTGTACATGCTTAGAATCCGTGCCGAGTTTAATGACAAGAAAACATTCTAGCGTCAAAGAGCACCGTTCACCATTTTTCGAAAGTAAGTCCCAAAATTAATACATTCATCAAATATTGGAACAGGCTGTCACAGAGAGAAACCCCAGTTCCTGGCCCTACGTAGTATACATAATTGAAGGATGACCTGCTGTAATAGAACTGTACCACATGACCACTTCTTTTCAAATACCGTGTTTGGATTATATAGTCAGTCAGATATGTCTGTCTATGAGCAGTAACATACTAACAGAAAACAGAGCGTGGCGGATTTCATGTTATTGCTAGGCCTGTCAATCACAATCGCGGGAATTTCACCAGGTTTCCAAAATAATTTCTTATAATATACTGTCGGTTTGTTAAATCATACTGTTGCTTATAGTGGACGCTTTCATGAGTGAATTATTTGGGATTGAATTTTTGTTTGTTTGTTGTTTAACGCCACACACAGCAATATTCCAGCTATACGGCGGCGGTCTGTAAGTAAATAAGCAAGTAATCGAGTCTGGACCAAACAATCCAGTGATCAACACCATGAGCATCGCTCTACGCAATTGGGATCCCGTTAGCCGCCTCTTACCACAGTCATGGGTTGCTGAAGACTGTTTCTAACCCTATCACACGTTTGTTCTATTCTTGGTAGCACTATTCCTGCTTCTTGGTGGTGGCGTGTAAACCGTAATACTATAATCGACCATATAATCAAATGATTGATATTAAGAGCAATGACTGAGGACTACAATGATCAAGGATATCATAGACACAGACCACTTGCTGCACAATGTCGTAACTTGCTACACACAGGTTGGTGGGAGCATATCTATCCTGAATCCAAGTGTGGCCTTGATTAAAAATGGAGGAAAAACAACATGAAATGAAACTATATGTTTAAAGCGTATCTCGTTAGTGTTTTTGTATCTGTTAATGAGACAAGGGACGAGACAATGTAGAATCGTAACAATGTTTACCAAACCAAAGTAACATTAAACATATTACACAGTGGGCTGCTGTTTTGAGTATTATTCAGCATGCGGCAGCTTAATAAGGGAAAAGTGGCAGTGGGGTTGCCAAGTGGTTAAAGCGTTCGCTCGTCACGCCGAAGACCCGGTCAGGTTCTTTCTCACTCACTCACTCATTCACTCACTCAGTGTGGGAAAGTGGTTAGGGCGATCACCAAGGAAGTGACACGACTCATCGAAAAGAAAACACGTCGAGGCCATTAAAATGAAATAGGTTAGGACCAAAGGGAGGTTAAAAATACAGAGAAGAAACTGTTGGGTCGGGTCCGATCAGCGTGAGGTATTTATACCAGCCCGGTGAACTCGAGGGAGGGGATAGACTTCGTGCCACGGACCCCGTGTGGTCCATGAAAACGGATCATATTGATCGAGTGGATATCAGAGAAGACGAACCCCATTTGTATTTTCTTAAAGACGAGCAGAGGATTCGTACCAGAGGAATTGCTCGTCGTACCCCACGACACGGTATTACCTATTTATTAAAAATTTGAACCATTTACAGTATATTATCATCATGTGGAAATTGATCGAGAAACGGTTGTGCAATCACGTCTGGGTGAACGTCAATGGACTCGATATTTATTCACCCTTACGCCGAGTGATTAGTCGAGGTCAATTCACCACCCTTTCTGATAGTTTAGGTTTGGTCGGCAGCGAATGGTTACAACTTCTCATTGATGCTTTAGTCGATTATAGTATCAATATCCGACATCGCCCTAACTCTTATTCAACCTATTCCTTAGCCGACTTTGATGAATTTATGACAAAAACCCCATCCATAACAACATCGCTAACTATTTATATTACAGAAAGAAAAGTACCAAAATGTTTTTGGTGTAAAAATAGAGCGAATGAATTAGACATTTGACTTTGCAAGTGTATAAAACAACCTTTTAGACATTTGACTTTGCAAGTGGATATAACAAATCAATTTAACTTTACATGTGTATTAAAAATGGAAGTGCCAGTTCCTCCTTTCGAAGACATGCGAAAAACATTGGACATTCTGGAGGGAAATTACACCTTTCGAAAGTTGCCGCAACGAAACACACAGACCAACTGGATGAATTGAATGGATTAGTTTTGTTTGTGGATATGCCCAATGAATCATTTGCGATGAATCGTTTCGCAATATGAACATCATTGAGTTTTTTACGCTGGTGGGCTAATAGCCCGTGGGGGAATAAACCATTTGTGTTTCAATTGGAACACCTTTGCTGCTCCCCTTGGACGGAAAAGGAAGACGATCGTCACGTCATGCTATGCTTTCCGAGACGCGATGAGTAAAAAAAATATGTGAAAATAAAGCATAAAATATATATACAAAATAAAAAACTAAATTTTTTTTGGTGTTAAACAACGATGCTCCACGGACAAACAACAACCCTTTCTAACCATTCAGGGAAGCTAAATTAACCATAAATAAACGTCTCAGTGGAACTGTGGTCGTACCCCCCTATCATGTATACCACTAAACCAAATACGTATGGTATTCACCTGATACTTCCACTGGTCCTTTGCAAATAGCTCTTGCCTGTCTGAGTCCTTCACAGCTGGTGGCAGGTACAAACCTACAGTCTCAGTCTGAAATATCCACAGGGTATCACAACAACCAGCACATACATAGATAGATACATACGTCACACACACACTAACACACACTAACACACACACACACACACACACACACACACACATATATATATATATACATACATACATACATACATTTGTATAGCACCGATACCCAGCTTGTAGACCGGGAGTCCCAGAAGGTGATTCAGCTGACAGAGTCAGGGCAGTTTGTCAGAGATGTCCTCACACAACAGGATGGTCTGGAATATCCTCGCGGTATCTGTCTTGATGGGGACAGGTTTCTGTATGTTACATGTGAACGATATGTCAGAGTATTCAGATTTAAATGAAAGGTATCAGATGTTAATGAAAGATGCGTTTACAAAGTGAGAGTGAGGGTTTAAGGCCCGTACCGAAAATATTCAAGCGTCAAAGAGTACCTTTAACCATTAACTCCCAAAAGTAAAACATTGATCAACTATGGGACAGGTTCTCATGGACAGAAGCCCCGGCTCGTGGCTCTATGTAATTCAGTGTTGCAGGATGACCTGCTGTAATAGAACCATGGCACATGTCAGCTGACCAAGAACTAAGGTATTGTCTGTGTATGAATATCTTTTCAAATACACGTTCTTGAAATAAACTCTGTCAAAAAAGAAACGCAACCCCTGTATTTTAGAGATTTTGATCTGAAGTTTTAAGACGACACAGCATTTTTATTATTTAAGACAGAAGTCTGAAATTTGGCAGAATAATAACCAAGATGGGCATGTTTAAAATTGTCATTTCAAAAGTCATCTCACAGACACCAGTTTGTCACCAGGGGGGCGTCTTTCTCAGTATCTCGTATGAGCACCACGAGCTGCAATCACTGCACGGCATCTCCTTGGACAAGAACGGATAAGACGCCGGATTCTTTCCTGGGGAATGGCTCTCCACTCCTCCTGCGTTGCACGTGCAGTATGAGGCCGGGCGTTGTCTGGTTGAAAAATCTGTGTCTGTTGGTCAATAATCGGGAGAAGGTGAGGCTGTAATACGTGGTTGATGTAACGTTGGGCTGTCAGGTTCCCTTCAACGATCACCAAGTCTGATTTCTGGTTGTATGAGATGGATCCCCAAACCATAACGCTTTCTCCGCCAAATCTGTCCCCCTGTCGGACGCAGATGGGCGCAAAACGTTCATGACGTCTCCTATACACACGTTTTCTTCCGTCGTGATGTTGCAAAGGAAAACAGGATTCATCAAAGAAAACCAGATGCGCCTCCAGTTTTGTAAAGTCCATATCCTTACGTTGTTGCACCACCTGGAGTCGTCGGCGGAGATGCTTAGGGGGCGTAGTACAGGTCCAACAACTGGTCTACAGGCACGTAAAACCCGCTTCTTTCAGACGGTTCCTAATCGTTTGAGCTGACACTCTCCTCAAACCTGGTATTTGTGTGCTTAGCAGTCACGGTTGGTAGGGCATGCCGATTACGCAGGTGATGGACCCGGATGTACCGATCTTGAAGGGGGTCGTGATTCTTGGCCTTCCACTTCTCGGGCGATCGTTAGTCAAATTGAAGTTGTTGTAGCGGCTCCAAAGTCGGGATATCGTTGTTTTGTGAACATTTAGGTGCCGTGCAACAGTTCCAAAACTTTCTCCGGCTCGAACACGACCAATGGCGATATTTCGGTCAGCAGCACTCAATCGTGGCATTTTTCACACAGCTTTTCATGCGACAAATGAATGAATATAATACGAAAGCACATACGGGCTTTTTATACACCCCTACATTAACTGCCATTTCGCATGAGTTGCATGTGTTTTTTTGTGCGAAGTCACCATGAGGGTCATTTCATGCGTTGTGGCGGAATAAGCAATAAAATACACTTATGCGTACAAATGCAGTTGTTTGGATGAAAGTAATCTTCATTAATTACGTGTATCAATTTCAATACATTCGAATAACATTTAGTTTGGAAGCAATAACTTCATTTCAAACGAATTTTTCATATCTGAGGACAGGGTTTGCGTTTCTTTTTGATAGAGTTTATGTTTGGAATGTATAGTCAGTCAGATATATCTGCCGATGAGCATTAACATACGAACAGAAACAGAGTGTCAGACAGAATGTCATTGCTAGGCCTGTCTATCACAATCGCGGCAACTTCTCCAGGATTCCAAATTAATTTATTTTAATTTACTGTTGCTTTGTTAAACCCCTCCTGTTGCTTAAAAGAAATCGAACAAATATATAACCTGAATACACGAAAGCCGAAGAAATCCATCTGAAAAACAATGTCCTGGCCTCTGGCACCATCGTTCTTTTCCTTGTTCAATCAAACCCCTGCCATGCCGACCATATCTGGCCCGCCAGCGCTTCCGGCGCCGTTTGCTCCGGTACGCGACGCCTGATTGCTTTGGTGCTCATTACCAGTTCGTTACTTTGTTTTAGGGCGTTACCTTCGCAGCGCAACCGACTCTGCCGATGAGGACTCCAGCAGGAGTCATGGTTACGAAACATATTTTATTGTTTATGACTGAACATTTTGAAGTTCGCAACGCCGCCAGAGATGCATCGCGTCGTAGCACCAAACCGGTTCTTCAACCCGCCCGAGGAATTTGATCCTCCTTGACGGCCCGTCAAGTCCATCCCATGTCGTTATAGCGCAATTTGCCGACCTGCCCACCTTGTAATCGAATCATCTTCAAACCGCCCAACCCGCCGCAGCAGACGGTGAACACTGTCGATAATAAATACGCACAAGGAAGGAAGGAAGGAATGGAAGGAAGGAATGGAATGGAAGAAAATGGAAGGAAGGAAGGAAGAAGGAAGGAAGGAAGAAGGAATGGAAGGAAGGAAGGAAGGAAGGAAGAAAGAAAGGAAGGAAAGGAAGGAAGGAAATGAATGAATGGAAATGGATGGAATGGAAATGAATGAAATGGAATGGAATGGAAGGAAGGAAGGAAATGGAGGATGGAATGGAAGGAAGGAATGGAAGGGAAGAATGGAAGGAAGGAAGGAAGGAATGGAATGGAAGGAATGGAAGGAAGGAAGGGAAAGAATGGAATGGGTCATTCATATATTTTTCAGCGAATTCATTTAATATTCCACTTTGGGGTATGACAGCAAGGTTACACGAATGTTCAGTTTGAGAAATATTTTAAGGTCATTTTGAGTTTCTGCTTTGGGATTTAATGTAGCTTTTATAAATTGTATTTACATACTTAATAAAATAAGTCCCAATGGTGATTATCAAATCCTATTTAGAAATATATTTGGAAATATAAGGTGAACATCTGATAATAATTACGTGAGAATAAGTCTGTAACAAATAAGTTTTTCCCCTTCTTTTAGTTGTATCAAAAAGGTTTAATTCTTAAAAAAACACAAACAGCATTGCAATGTATGAATACTTCGGTGATATTAAGTACCATTGGAATCAAACAAGAATTGAGTTATCGTTCCTGTTTAAAGTAGTTCCCAAGCTGTTCATGCGCCAATATGAAATCCTCCCAGAGGGGGCACGAGTCGCTATTTGGCTTGTCCCGGAATAATACGAGTTGGTCACGAATGCCCCCCAGGATGCCTTTTACTACACAGTATTTGTGAAATCAACATTAACTGACATTGAACAAGGCAAGCAAGCAAAATACACAAGGCATCCATGCGTGACCAACTCGTGTTATTCCGGGACAAGCTGAATATCTTCTTGGAGGTTACGGAAAGAGGCGAGTGGTGACGAATGACAAGGCATCGTGGCAGTAGACATCGTTTACTTCCAGAGTTGTGTCCCTTTACGAAACAAGCCTGATAGACTTGCATGGACCAGGTCAGCCAGCGACATACGAGGAGAGGGGGGGGCAGGGGCGTGTGTGTGTGTTGGGAGGGGTCGGTAGGTATGTCTATTTATAGACACTAAACGCCAAAAGAAACGTTACCTTCCTTCCTTAATGAATTACTGAAAAACTAAATGCATCTTTTCAGAAGAGATAAATTGTCCTACTTTCGACCATGCCGAAACAAACCAAAAACAGTGATCTAGATGTCCCCAGAAAGGTTGAAATACAATTCTGCTTTGAGCCAAAGATAAACCATTCAAAGCCACCATTTCTCAACTATTAAAACAAGAAACAACTGTTGTAGAGTGTGTAAAATTGTAAAAGAATTATTCCTATGATTTCAGTCTTTTAACACATTTTGTGCTGAGATTAGTATTAGTGAAAAACAAGTAAAACGTATCTTTGAGATTGTGAAAAAGTGTTTAGGAACATCTACAATTATCTTTGTTAACATTTATGCTTGCAAAGTAACATTTTTCCATTTTCTGTTAACACATAGCAATATCAATCGCCTAAACGTAGCAATATTAAAACAGTATGTGCATAAATTTCACGTGTGGAATGATTCTATAGGGTACAAAGAGAGACTAGAATGCATGATATGATATACAAGTGCGAGAAATATGCCACGATTAACAGCTGAAGAGAGAGAAAGAGCCATTGGGATGGTTCAGATGGGGTCGACATACAATGCTGTTGCCAACGTCCTCGGATGCTACCGTATCAC
This sequence comes from Haliotis rubra, assembly GCF_003918875.1. Lineage (NCBI taxonomy): Eukaryota > Metazoa > Mollusca > Gastropoda > Lepetellida > Haliotidae > Haliotis > Haliotis rubra. Next base: position 8,990 of record NW_025766188.1, on the reverse strand, counting down.
AGTTACAAGAAACACAATCGGCCACTTTCAACACAGTTGTACCTCATTTGTCACCACTCGCCTCTTTCCGCCTCTTTCCAAGAAGACTCGTCCCCCTCCCGATGCTTGTTATGTGCGAAAATACGACAAACCAATCAGAACGCGGTGCTTTGGTAAAAATAATCCTGAGTACTTAAATCGATTATGGCATTATGGCATTGTTTAAATAATCAGAAAAAATATATATCGTCATATTGAAAGTACAAAGAACTGAGCTAACAGGATTTTGCTGCCTATTATGAAGTTTTCGATAAGAATCATGCGATTGACGGTGAGAGATTCAAATACACGCACGTGCGTGTGTTGACAAAACGGCTCTCATGGGTCCAACTGAGGGTATTTCTGACGATATTGCGGGCTTGCTATATGGAGATTGTAATGTGCGCTTCCCAACATTTTCGGAAAAGTAATTCTAAATCGCTTCGAGTTTCAAAACAATAATATTAAACATATATCTGCATGTAACTGATCAACTTTAACCTTTAACATTGGGCATAGATTCTATATTTCTCATCTCCGGGAATATTTTAGTCTGACATTTTTTTTGGTCATTCATATATTTTTCAGCGAATTCATTTAATATTCCACTTGGGGTATGACAGCAAGGTTACACGAATGTTCAGTTTGAGAAATATTTTAAGGTCATTTTTGAGTTTCTGCTTTGGGATTTAATGTAGCTTTTATAAATTGTATTTACATACTTAATAAAACAAGTCCCAATGGTGATTATCAAATCCTATTTAGAAATATATTTGGAAATATAAGGTGAACATCTGATAATAATTACGTGAGAATAAGTCTGTAACAAATAAGTTTTCCCCTTCTTTTAGTTGTATCAAAAAGGTTTAATTCTTAAAAAAACACAAACAGCACTGCAATGTATGAATACTTCGGTGATATTAAGTACCATTGGAATCAAACAAGAATTGAGTTATCGTTCCTGTTTAAAGTAGTTCTGATGTTCATGCGCCAATATGAAATCCTCCCAGAGGGGCACGAGTCGCTATTTGGCTTGTCCCGGAATAATACGAGTTGGTCACGAATGCCCCCCAGGATGCCTTACTACACAGTATTTGTGAAATCAACATTAACTGACATTGAACAAGGCAAGCAAGCAAAAATACACAAGGCATCCATGCGTGACCAACTCGTGTTATTCCGGGACAAGCCGAATATCTTCTTGGAGGTTACGGAAAGAGGCGAGTGGTGACGAATGACAAGGCATCGTGGCAGTAGACACGTTTACATCAGAGTTGTGTCCCTTTACGAAACAAGCCCGATAGACTTGCATGGACCAGGTCAGCCAGCGACATACGAGGAGAGGGGGTGGGGGCAGGGGCGTGTGTGTTGGGGAGGGTCGGTAGGTATGTCTATTTATAGACACTAAACGCCAAAAGAAACGTTACCTTCCTTCCTTAATGAATTACTGAAAAACTAAATGCATCTTTTTCAGAAGAGATAAATTGTCCTACTTTCGACCATGCCGAAACAAACCAAAAACAGTGATCTAGATGTCCCCAGAAAGGTTGAAATACAATTCTGCTTTGAGCCAAAGATAAACCATTCAAAGCCACCATTTCTCAACTATTAAAACAAGAAACAACTGTTGTAGAGTGTGTAAAATTGTAAAAGAATTATTCCTATGATTTCAGTCTTTTAACACATTTTGTGCTGATTAGTATTAGTGAAAACAAGTAAAACGTATCTTTGAGATTGTGAAAAAGTGTTTAGGAACATCTACAATTATCTTTGTTAACATTTATGCTTGCAAAGTAACATTTTTCCATTTTCTGTTAACACATAGCAATATCAATCGCCTAAACGTAGCAATATTAAAACAGTATGTGCATAAATTTCACGTGTGGAATGATTCTATAGGGTACAAAGAGAGACTAGAATGCATGATATGATATACAAGTGCGAGAAATATGCCACGATTAACAGCTGAAGAGAGAGAAAAGAGCCATTGGGATGGTTCAGATGGGGTCGACATACAATGCTGTTGCCAACGCCCTCGGATGCTACCGTATCACAGTTATAAGACTTATTCAGCGCTACAGACAGACTAGGGTCACCGTAGACAGATCAAGAAATGGACGTCCACGCATCACAACGCCAGTTGAAAATAGTTACAAATTCATTTAGTAGGAGGGTAACGTTTCTTTTGGCGTTTAGTATATATATGGATATGGGGAATTACACCTGGATGGGGAATGTGGTTTCGTTTATGTCTGACGTTACAAACATACATTCGGATGTTAACATTCACTACTTTCATTGTAAACGTCCCTAACATTCCTGGTATTTGTCGAGGATTACCCTATGTACTTAATTACCATCTACAAACTTTTGTGTAATATATTCCTTATAATAGCGAATACACGAGGATATATCTTAATCAGATTAAAACTTGATGAGGGTGCTCTGCTTGAACATCATACTATACTAAACACACCAACTGTATGCCTTTGATCCCACAGAGTACAACACATACGTGAAGTCCCGTACACCACACTACTGACACGTGTTACTCATTGTATAGTAATGTAAGTAATGAAAGATGATCTTGAACGTTTTGTAGTCGCACCTTATAGATTGAAATCTTATACTGAATCACCTTTTTTCTTTTAGTTTCGGTTAGACCTCACTCATATGTATTTTCTATCCATGCTTTATGATTAAAACAGTTGTTCCTTAAGCAGTATTTATGTACGTATTCTGATATCCCTTAAAGGACACAGCATGATTTTCATGTCTATCCTGTTATTTCACTCAACAGGGTATGAGAGGTAAATGTATACATCGTACGAGAGGTAAAATGGCTAAAGTAACCAGAGTTATCTCCCTTTTCCAAAACTGTTACGTCCTATGACAACTCTCTGCGCATGCCTAATTTAGGTTACTTTGCTGTACGATGGGCTTGATGCATTCATGTAAAATTTTAAATGAAAGATTTGTAAATTTCGTTACATTAGGGAATGAACAAAATACATATCCTTCCTGCATTCACAATAAGTGCGACCGCCTCCGTGGTGTAGTGATTAGAGCGTCCGCCCGGAGAGCGGAAGGTCGCGGGTTCGACCCCCGACCGCGTCATACCAAAGACGTCAAAATTGGTACTTGTTTGTCCCTGCCTGGTGCTCGGCATTAATTGGTACAACAAGGACTGGTCGGCTCGGAATCATGGTGAGCTAGCACTATCAAACCAGCTTCAGTCTGGGCTAGTGCAAGAAGCCGCACATACACATACATACGCATGCACGTCGTCATATGAGCGAAATATTCTCAAGCACGACGTTAAACCCACTTTCATGCCACCTCACCTCACCTCACCTCACCTCACACTCACCTCACCTCACCTCACCTTACAACAAGTGCATTTACGTATGTACTGATGGATAAACACAAAGGACGAGGCGTATAATGTTTGGTCCTATCTATCTGTACATACATAATTGAGATGGTAGATCACTGTATGGTTGCGTGACCTGGTCGGGAAACATGACGAGATAGCACATTGTGTCAGCTGATCAGTACAAGAATGACAGTAATCTTAGGACGTGGCGGTGGACGCAAAGTGAGGATAGGGTATTTGTGTTGATGATCTGAGAGTTCTGATTTGCTGGGTGCATGGGCAATACCCAGTCAGTGCCATGAAATAAGTTGGCCCGTGTTTCTTTGGTCACAGACGTTACTGACATTTGGTATTGTGACAAATACTGATGGTTTTCCTCATTCTAGTTGAAAACTGACTCTGACTAAACTAAAGTATCTGTGTACTTCAGATGGCGACCGCCAAGAAACTGACAGACAACCACCTCACCTGTGTCATCTGTACGGAGGTGTTCACAGACCCTGCCACACTTCAGTGTAATCACACATTCTGTAAGTCTTGTCTGTTGAAATACACCAACACACAGCCTGAAGCAATACAAGCCAAGTCCATCCCATGTCCCTCCTGTAGACAACTGACGAAGGTGACCACCCCTGACAGTCCAGTAGAGGAGTGGGTCAGTCAGCTGAAACCAAGCCACGTCATACAGGGGCTGATGGACGACTTTGGACCAGGGACAGAAGGTAACTAATCTGTCCAATAGCATATTATGGAATGGATACACTGGACAATAGCAGTGGCGAAAAACACTTCCAGATGTTTCCAGACTGCACCGTACAGCTGTCATACTGCTGAATGCAGTGCCAAACACGTGATTCACACGATAAACGATACTCAGGATTTAGTCACAACTGTACAATCGACTCAGCTTTTAGCAGAGCTTTCACATGAAATGGAAAAGGGTTTTGTCGCCAAAAACTATTTGGATAACCTCAGGGACCATCCACAATTTATGGCTAAAAAGTGGGAGGATTTAAAAGGGGGTCAGCAATTGTGTCCATAAATGCGGGCGGGGGCATTGATTTTGTACATGACACGCATGGGGGTCACTTGCTTTGTGTATAAATTTTGGTAGGGGATGGGGGTGGGGTGAATGTCATTCACATTCTACTTGCTATTCCATAAAAATCATCATCACCCCGTAGCCATAAATTATGCATGGTCCCTTATTGTGTTTCTTCAAACACAATTCTCGTTTCTTTTTCAAACACAATTCGTTACTCCAGATATATTAAGAATACTTTGTTTAGTTTATTTCTAAATACCTTCGTAATAAAGTTCAGTCTACAACCTTAAAGCTTCTATCAGCAGACACGTATCCTTTCTCTGCAACAAACACAGTTTAATACGAAGAAATTTGAAGTTATTCATGTATGTACCAGCAGGGCTCCAGATAAGGGCGGTATCGGCGTATGTATGGATAAAAATATGCCCGATGCGGTAGGAAATAAATTAGAAAACGAAGCAGATACGCACCACAGCAACGGTGTGGGTCTTAGAATCATTTACAGACGTACTTATCTGAAAAGTATTGTTTTATTGTTTATTGACGTGTTTACACAAGACTAGCAATGTTGTGGTGCATATATGAAACAAAACACAACATTATCGATACGCCATTCAATTCCATTCAGTTCTCTAAATGTACTCTTAAGTTTTTCCAGTACTCATATATTGCAAAAAAATAAGGAGTACGTACTCTTGATGTTGAAAAATTACCTGGAGCCGTGTGCCAGCACAAAAACCTGGCTGATATGACCGCTGTTTGTAATTGCGGTCTCTAGTGTAAATGTCCTTGCTGTTTCTTGTTACTGATGCCAATAGATCGAATGTGTTTGTTATTACAGCTGGCGATGTTAATAACTGCAGTGTTTGCAAAACACAAGGGAAGACAACCCCTGCCACCTCCTGGTGCTCCATCTGTGACGATGTCTTCTGTGATGGATGTCTGAAGTTGCACAACATGATGCCAATGTCACGTGACCATGAAGTTGTGGGTGTGTCTAATTCTACCAAAAGAAAAGCCAAGCAACGCTTTATGTGTAAAATCCACAAAGACAAACTGATCGAGTTGTTCTGTAAGGATTGTAGGATGGCCATTTGTCATACATGCTGTAGTATAAAACACAGGAAATGTGACGATGTTGATACTTTAGATAACATGACCCCTGTTGTGAGAGAACACCTGTCAAATCAAAATCAAGAACTGAAAATTAAAATGACAACTTCAGAAAACGAGGTAATCTTCAAGAAATCTGAAATTAAAGAAATAAAGACAAATGCGCAAAGTATCAGAAATGAAATCAGAAAATTACGACAGACTGTGGTAGAAGTGATTTTACGGAAGGAGAAACAACTCCTTGATAAAGTCGACCGATCTACTGATGAACAATTACAGGAATTACAAGCACAAATAACATCCCAGGAGATTGATCTGCAGATGTACCAGCAACAGTATGAGTTCACAGCCACTGCTGTCACGTCCAACTGTGAGATGGACATGTATGCCGTCTATGAGTCGGTGGGTGAGGAGTCGACAGACAACAGAGACAAGGACAACCGACCAGCGCCAGGAAAGGTTGTATTCACTCACGACATGGAGAAGCTGAGTAAAGCAGTGGATGAGCTACAGCTAGGGAAGGTTGAAGTTGTCGGTGGTGTCAGTGACCACCAGTCTACCCCTGTTCTACATCACACTATTGACTGTAAGGCAGATGATGACCGTTTGAATACTGTTATGTTTGGCGTCACAGTGTTGACTGTTGATGGTATAAAAGTAACAGTAGTTGCAGATCACTTAAACAACAGCATCAAAACATATCAAACATCAAAACCAAATACGCATGGCTATCATCTGCTGCTTTCCAGTGGTCCTTGTCAAATAGCAAAGTTAAGTGAGAGTCGGATAGCTGTCTGTGTTCCAAACAGTAGGGAAATAGTTACAGTGGATGTTACACCAGATCCTGTATTGATGTCAACTATCCAAACAAGAAAAAAGTACTTCTCTCTAGCCTGTCTGAGTCCTTCACAGCTGGTGGCAGGTACATGCCTACAGTCTCACTCTGTGGACATACTGGACATGACAGGGAAGATACTGAAGTCTATCAACACGGGTGTCATAAAGAATCCAGACTGTATCCATGTCACAAGTAATAACAACTTGATAGTCAGTGAAACATCAGTAAAATCCCTCGTATCTGTGACTAGTGAAGGAGAAGCTGTTTTCACCTACACTCCCACAGGAGACAGAGCTATGATAAATCCGTGGGGTATCACAACAACCAGCACAGGAGATATCCTGCTTGTAGACTGCAACTCCCACAAGGTGATTCAGCTGACCGAGTCAGGGCAGTTTGTCAGGGATGTCCTCACACAACAGGATGGTCTGAAATATCCTCGTGATATCTGTCTTGATGGGGACGGGTTTCTGTATATTGCGTGTAAGCATGATATCAGAGTATTTAAATTTAAATGAAAGGTGCGTGTACAAAGTGAGACATGTTTAGATTCCGTGCCGGTTTTAATAACAAAAATCATTCCAGCCATCAAAGAGTACCGTTCACCATTTTTCGAACGTAACTCCCAAAATTACGACATTGATCAAATATTAGAACAGGCTGTCATGGACAGAAGCCCCAGTTCGTGGCTCTTTGTAATACAGATATGCAGGATGACCTACTGTAATTGAACCATGACACATGTCAGGTATTGTCTGTTTATGAATATCTTTTCATATCCTTTGTTTGGAGTGAATAGTCAGCCAGATATGTCTGCCGATGAGCATTAACAGAAAACAGAGAGTTGCGGACATCATGTTATCGCTAGGCCTGTCTATCACAATCGCGGCAACTTCACCACGTTTGCAAATTAATTTCTTATAATTTACTGTTGCTTTGTTAAACCTTACTGTTGCTTATAGTGGACGCTTTAATGAGGGAATTATTTGGGACTTATTAAGTGCTATTAAGTATTGTCCATAGCGAGCATCGTCAGTGTTCGAACGTTAGCTTGAGTGGTTAACGCAGCACTCCGCAATATTCCAGCTGTACTTGGGCCGTCTGTAACTTATCGAGTCTTGATCAAACAATCCAGTGACCAACGCCATGAGCATCGATCTACGCAATTGGGATACGATCCCCTTAGCCGCCTCTTCCGACAAACATGGGTTGCCGATGACAAATCCTTTTGTACACTGTTTATCGTGTTTTGAAAATGATTTGCAAATGGATATGGCATTGAGCACCAAGGGAGGCGCAGGTAGGCCCAGAAAATTGACTGTTGGTGACAGGAGGCGGCTTGGTATTCTTGTTTCTAAAACAAACGAAGGAGTTTAGAAAACTTAAGGCTGGATATGATTGATAGAGGAAATGTGGCTGTCTGTAAAGAGACAATTAGAACTGAGCTGCATGCAATGGGTTGGCAGAAAAGTCAAGAATTCCATCACCGATCATGAAACCTGAACAAAAAGGAGCGAAGGTTGAACTGGTGCTTATAGCATAGAAATTTTAACTGGGACAATGTGATTATCTCAGATGAAAGTTCTGTGTGGCTGTTTCCTAATACACTGACATTCTGGACCAAACAAACTGAAACACCTTTGTATCAGCGCCCAAAGTACAGTCCGAAATTTAATGTGTGGGGTGGCATATATGTGTTGGGGCAACGCCCCTCTGTGTATTGAAGGGAATATAAACAGTGAGCGGTACACAGATATTCTCGAGGGACATTTACTTCCATCTGCTCACGTGTTCTATGGAAATTTTTGTATTTTCCAGCAGGACAACGACCCAAACCATCGTTCAAAGCATTTACAGGCTTGGTTTCGGACCCAAATATGACATTATTAGATTGGCGAAGCTATAGCCCTGACCTAAATCCAATAGAAAATGTTTTGGGGACTTATGAAGGAAAGTGTCAATAAGAAAATTCTGACAAATATTGCTGAAATGAAAGAAGAGGTGGTCCGATATTGGTACAGCATGGACTACGACTTTCTAACTTCTTTGATCAGTAGTATGCCCGCCGCATTGAAGTCAACATTGCTTCCTATGGTGACTTGACAAAATACTAACTGATCACCTCTCTTTGAATCTGGAGTTATGGTCTGCTAATATTCACATTTAATACGTGAGTAATGAATGAAAAAAAGACATGTACAATCTTTAAATTCTCTCAATAACTTTTTGGTTGTACTGTGCATCTCCTGCTTACTATCAACGCATCAATGATCCATATCAGTCATACTTCAGACTTCAATATCACTTTTGTTTATACTGCAGCCTTCACGTGTTCTTTCATCTAATTCTCAGGCTATGTGCTGCTTTTGTTCACTGTTTCTCTATACTACTGCAGTCCTCATTCTAATTGTACCTCGGTACAATCATCTCCTCCCACTTTGTATGCATGCCTCTCTATCCACATTCTGTTCATCACTTGCTTGATAACAGTGTTAGAGCCAACGTCGCTCACTGTAATAAAGCCGTTTTTCCTTATATTGTTATCCTTTTTCCCAGCGATGCCTTGTGCAGTGTGTAGGATGTGTTTTATTCACCCACTT
>NW_025766187.1:0-59884 GCF_003918875.1 Haliotis rubra | reverse complement strand
TGCGGCATTCAGTTGCTCTGTTTCTCTTTCCAGGAATGCATGTGCAACAACGTATTGCACGTCTCAAGGACGAACCCACTGACGTCACGGAACTCAGCACGTGCATGCATGTTGGAAACATGTCACTAATCTCTGAGTTTGAATCCTTATGTGTCTACACAGGTTTGATAAGTTTAGATTTTAAATTTTTGTATGCACAGTTTCTTTATGTGCCTGGTATATATATCGAATACTATGATGTACTACAACTAGGAACATTCCTTTTATGGACATGTTTACGGTTATCCCGCCTTCTTGTCTTTAGTTAGATTTTCACTTTCATTGATCCCCTCGGTCAATATCATATATCATCCCCACAATAATCTCATATTTACTCGGCATCTCTTTCCTTTCGTCCTTTTGCCATGCTTCTGTTACGTGTCGTAAGCTTCTCCGATACGTTAACGAGTTTGGCAAATGATAAATGTACAATAATTTTATACTTACATTTGCATTTCTGTTCACCCGCATCTAAAACAGACATGAAAACTTCTGAGAAATGAAATTCTCTAATTCTTGGCCGAATACGGGTATTGATGAACACGTGTCTCATGATCCAAAGAATTATATGACCTATCACAAGATGACTTTATATTATGCATACACAAAGTATTTTGAATGATTCGTCCTGTACACAACTATGTTTGTTTTCACCAAGAAAACGATATAAATGCAGTCATTTTTATGTTTTATTTTTTTACATATTATCTGTCAAGCTCAAGCAATTTGGTTTTGCTATGTTCCAGTCTCACGATCCCTATTTGTTTTTTTACCTTTTATCATGGTACCCTCAAAAACCGAAAATCAACAATAAATGCATCAAAACCTTCAGGAAACAAAATATGCAAAAAAAATATGTTGTGTGTTTGAGATTGATAGGAGTCCCCTAGAATCACACTTAGATATTAAAGTTCATAAAAAAGCAATTTGAAATTACAATCGCTTGTTAAAGTGACTCCCCTCTTCATGTTGACTGAAAGAGCCTGTTTTGGAGACACCACCCACCCCCTTTTCAGATGACGTAATCATAAGGGCATAGCTTATTCTAATGTTTTCACTTATGCATACATCATGCCAAGGGTTTAAACTAAATACACACAAGTGTCAGCTCACAATATATTGTAAACAGTGCCGGCTTGAATATCCGGACACAATGATTTTGAAAGATTAGAATGGGGGTGTCCTTAAAAAATAGCCCCCGGCGAAATATAAATTAGGCAATCCAAATCTTTGACTGTTGATCATGACGGGAAGTCATCCAATACTATGCTAAACATATTTTATATGACATTTTCTGAGGGCATACCATTATCCAAGAGATACCGAAAGACCAATCGTTTTTCATTTTCTGAAATTTTGTTAGACATATTGTACCCCAATGTGTTGTAATGACAAATATATGGTTAACCACATTACCCACACATGTGAAATTTTGGATATGGCTTTGCTAACGATTCCTTCAAAACACTGGACATCGAGAATATAGTAAGGCTACGTACTTTTTGATCGACCCTCGTACACTGAACACCTCTTGTTGTGGAGAGAAAACTAGAAAATTGTACATGCTTCACAGCTTTTATCAAACTTCACAAAGTGTCTTGCTTGACATCATGTGGATGTGAATTATCTGATTATATGCAATATGTGCATGAGTGTGGAAACTGCCCCTTAACGATAAGCAAATGCTTTATTTCAAACGTTCATACTGTAATTGTATTCCACTTACATTTTGTTAAAGGCGTTTGCAATATAAATAAATGAAAATAGAGACTATCCTTTGACCCTTTTTACTCTTTTTGTGGAAAGCCGGAAACAGTTTCACCAAATGACAACACATGATCCACACTTCCAAATCAAAGACACATGTTTGTACTTCTGTTTATTCAACAGACAACATGTCCAGCCAGTTCTCTGGTTAACCTCAATCCCATATTGAAATGGTATGACGCTTTTCGCATTCCTTTCCGTTAACAGCATGTTTTACGTACCTGATGCTCTCTTTAGTCGCTTGCCGTCTAGTCCTGTAAAAGAAGGAAGACACTGAAACTACCAGAAACAACAATGTAAAAGATTCCCGATGTGTGAGCTTTTGTCGACAAAGATGGCAATTATATGCATTTGGCGGTTAGCTCGAAATATGTAAACATACTCTTGTCGGTGCGTACGTACGTACGTGCCTGTGTGTGTGTGTGTGTGTGTGTGTGTGTGTCTGTGCATTTTGATACGTGTGAATGTGTGTGTGACGCAGATATCACATGTGTGTTGGTATGAGATACAATTCGTGTATATTTCAATTGTTTAGCTTTATATTAATATTTCTAACATATTCAAATATGCAATGTGCATACAATTTCCAAGCCGTATTGAAACATTGTCGTTACTAAACAAACCTTTCTCTAATCTGTGCCTGGGTAAGTGGGAAAACCCCGATTCCCCTCATAGGTACAATGAGTGAAGCCCATTTCTGGTGTCCCCCGCCGTGATATTGCCGAAATATTGCTAAAATCGGCCTTAAACAATACTCAGCTACTCACCCTTACTAACAATCAATCAATGTTTTATTATCGTCTCACATGTGTACATGTTACAGTTCACAAAATATTTACAAAGTTATAAAAATACATAACCAATTGCCCAGCGATTTACGAGAGACATATAAATACTTAAATACTAAAACTGTATCAGAATATGAATAAACGTACCTAAAAAGACAAACAGGAGATAAGACATTAACATATACACATAATAAAAGGGGTATCAATAAGAAAACAGTTTAGGTATATAAAATACTCCTTCGTTTAAAAAGTATATAATGGCAGGTTCTGCAGGTGTGAAAGACTAAATCCAGGTGTCCTAAAATATACTTAAAAACTGACTGGTTGACAGGTAATCTAGGTCTGGCCATGTTTCCTTGCTAGCACTAACAAACAGAGCAGTGGTGACTTGTAGTCACTATGACAACCTTGTCGAAGACATAACAACAATTAAATATGATACGTTATTTTACAACCACTTCTTATAGTGTATTTTACAACCACAATTTCGAGCAACATTGCCACTGTCATAAACGACTATTAGGTCTTTCAATTGCTAATCTTCTTGTTTCAACGTACGTTTTCATTGGTCTAAGAGAGATTATAGTGTACAAATCAACAATGACATGTATGTATTATGTTGAAAGTCCATAATAACACACAGAGATTTACTGGATTTTGATAAAAGGATGGCTCTGCACGCTATCCATGACAATTAACTCAAAATATTACCCCAACATCATCATAAGAAGTATACTAACGCTTAATCCCTGAATATATATAATTTTGATAGTAACAAATCAACCCATTAAAATTGAAAAGGAGTCCCAGTCAGATGGGAAATCTAGACTTGCTTCTTTTAGGGCTTCATCATTGTAGGGAGAGCTAGGCAGTAGGGAAATTAATGTGCATCGGGGACTGTGAGAGAGACTAGATAAGAAGTTGTAGTACATAATACTACTTCTCAGTGTGTCATTGATAACCCCCGATTCGGACCTGTGTGATCCCATTAAGAAAAATATATATAAGTAGCTTGCGTTATACTCAATATGCAGACACCCACGAAAACTATATACATAGGCATATGGAAATTACTTTTGAACATTATTCCAATATGATCTTAAGGAGTTGATTCGGTGTAGTTATGTCTGAACCATGTCTGGGAAATTATCTTTTCATACATAAACTATTGAGTAAGATAAGTCAGTTGTATACTTGTACACCAGTGTTATCTATGCATTGTAAGAATATGTGTTGATTTGAGTTGAGACTCGGTGAAATATTGAAAGTAGTACTCTATATATCAACTAAATAAGTAGTCGTATCAACAGCTTAAACTACAGAAGCAGCTGTCTGCAATGCAATTAAAATATTTAAGCATAAGATTGTAGCTCACAGATAAACACATATCCACGTTGTTTCTAATTTGGCAAGAATGTATATGCTACCGTAGCTATTTAAAGCTTGGAGTCAGTCATTGTCATGCGAAGGTATATATTTATATGTCCTTCGTCTACATCAACATTTCATGTATCTTATAGCGTCAGGTGAAGGCATATAAATATCTTCAGATCATGTTTCGCAAATCGTCATATGAAGGTAAATATTTATATGACCTCTGTCTACATCTACAGATCATGAATCATACAATGTCGTGTGAAGGTATTTAAATATATGTTCAGATCATGTTTCACATATCGTCACGTGAAGGTATATATCGATATGACCTCTGTCTATATTCAGTTCATGTTTCACATATCGTCACGTGAAGGTATATATCGATATGACCTCTGTCTATATCAACATTTCACGTATCATATAGTGTCACGTGAAGGTATATAAATGTATGTCCTTCGTCTACATTTTCAGATCATGTTTCACATATCGTCATGCGAAAGTATATAAATATTAATACAAGACACTTGATATGGATGTGAAACTACTTTATTATTTACACACGACGTTTCTGGGCTAATACTTGCCCCTTCATCAGGTGAATGACAGTCAATAGTTACAGAGGTATATATAGTATGAACAGGAAGCCACAGAGTTGTTTTTTACAATAGATTAGTAAGACGTTAAGTTAAATAGGGTATACATAATGTTTGTACAGCACGTTTACATAGAGTGACCATAGATGGAAGCCAGAAACAGGTATAAAGTGATAGAAATTTGGTGATTGGGATGTACAACATGTTTAGGTTAACACCGTTGTTGGAAGGAAATTACTTAATACACCATCCATTGGGAAGGAAGACACCCTGGTTCCTATTCAGCTCGGGTTTAGACCGTTTGATGTGGATTGCTTCCATTAATTTTCGTTTAAGCCAAGTGCTAATGCTTACGGCTAAGGTGATGGTATGGTCAGGGTTCTTAACTAAGTGTTCAGAAAGAGCTGATGTTAAGTCTGTTTCTTCATAGATGTTTTGAGCTCTTTAATCCGAGTGGCAATAGGTCTGCCAGTCTCACCAATGTAAGTGTCACCACCGTTGCATTCCAACTTGTAGACACAACCTGTTGGGTTTGGGGTGATGTTGCAGCTGCCTTTGCCATTGGCCTTTAAAAAGGTTTTTAGGGTTCTACCGGATGAAAACATGGTGTCAAATGCTTGCCCCTAAGCTCGCTTGCCCTAAGCAGTTGCTACACGAAATCGGTAACCTATTGAAAACTGTAAGAGACAATTTCGCGATCTCGCATTCTCGCGAGGTCGAGATCGCGAGAATGTCCCTTACAGTATTCCATAGGAACCCCATCAATATTTGAGATTCACGAATAATCTTGCGTAATACAGGTTGTTGAAAAGTTATATTGCCCACTGTCTCCGAGTCTCAAGCTTTCAAGCAATGAATGGTGCTGGTTTTGAATTGAGCCATATCTGGTTTCTACCATCTCGGGTCATGCTGCACCATCAGGTGTTTTTTTTTCTTTTGGGAATAAGGCTTGTGAATTGAACACCGTGGCATCTACAGGCTTTCTCTCAAATTCCAGCTTTTACAACTATTTATTCAACTTTGCATCTGGCACCAACGATCAGTAGAACAACCTGATCTTTGCTGTGTACCCGTTTATTGTTTTCTGATTATAGTATGTGCGGGTTGAAGTTGACATTGAACTGATTGACATTAATCTTGTCGTCTGTGCTTCATTATTGTGCTGAACGATACCACGTATTTGTCCACAGTGTTTCGTGTTAATAATCAAACTAGGAGTCTGTGATGTTATTTAGGTCTCTTATATACTAAGCCGCAAAAGAAACGTCAGTTTGGAATGTTCCTTCGCAGAAACGGATAACTGTAAACTCAGTTAATGTTTTGATTGTATATTTTTTTACAACATCTCCAACTTTACTTGAGCAAAGACATTCCTTCTCAAACTCAGAATGGAACCCAGGAAATGGTCTCAAAAACGCAACCTGATCTCGGAGATGAAAAGGTGTTCTCCATGTTTTTCATGCAACTCATGCTGCACGTGCTGTTCACAAGGACCAGCCCTAGCGCCAGGCCAAATGCACCCCAAACCTGGTTGAGACATGCAACACGTCATCGGTTCCCAATTGCGCAGATTGATGCTCATGCTGTTGATCACTGGATTGTCTGGTCCAGACTGGATTATTTACAGACCGCCTCCATATAGCTGGAATATTGCTGAGTGCGGCGTAAACCTAAACTCACTCACTCACTTCGCATGTGTGCATATGAATTGAGTTATTGTGCAGCTGACGGTAAAAATAACTTGGAGTTATCTCCCTTTAACCACAGAACGTTTCGTTGAATGTTATTGAATGACAGCTTGGCCACGAGGTCAACATTTCGAAAACTGGCCAAGCGTCATGGTACCTTTGAACGTTTTTACACCCTATTTGGTGTCTTGGTTTTTCTTCTTTTCCTTGGATTATCGACAATCCTCTAAATCTTTTTGACCAATTTTATTCAGTTCTCGTATTTTTTTTCTCTTGCAAGGGTTGCAGCTTTGGTTGTTCATGTTTGACTCGAAGGTCCTGGGAAGCTTGTGGGTAGGTTCTATCCTAGATGCGCTTGACGCCTTAGATGATACTTTCACCGGCCATAACCTAGCAGCCGTAGAAGACGACAGACACCGTCATCGGCCAGGTATGTTGAGTAAAACATACATTTTACTCCTTGTTTCTGAATTATATTTTATGATGATCGGATGCTCATGCCACAAAAATACGTAAAAATGAGTTTTAATGCATGGATTATTATATCCACTGGGTGCTATGGATACCATATGGATAACTGACCGCCTCCGTGGTGTAGTGGTTAGAGCGTCCGCCCGGAGAGCGGAAGGTCGCGGGTTCGATCCCCGACCGCGTCATACCAAAAGACGTTAAAATATGGTACTTGTTGGTCCCTGCCTGGCGCTCGACATTAATGGGTACAACAAGGACTGGTCGGCTCGGAGTCAGTATAATGTATCTGAGTGGGGTATTCACGCTTCACTGCGGCTTGGTATCTCAGTGGGCTAGCACTATACAAAAAACACACCTTCAGTCTGGGCTAGTACAAGCAGCCGCACATACACATACACATACACACGCATGTACGTCGTCATATGAGCGAAATATTCTCAAGTACGACGGTAAACCCAATTTCACCTCACCTCACCTCATATGGATAACTCACTCGCATGACAAATATACTGAGTCAAAAAAGAAACTTCACATTCTTTCTTCAGGGCACTATAAAAGAACAAGAGATGGTAAGATGATTAAATTGTTATTATTTCATTGCTGGGATCTGTGTGATGTACTCGATACACTGGCAGTGCCATAATCAGTTCCATTAGGCTACACCGCCATTCCAAAACATGGGTATACAGAATGTCAAGTCACAAGAATAAAAATGCGAAATTTCTCATTTCAATATCGTGTATGGCCGCCCCGCGCATTCACCACTGCCAAACACCGTCTCCTCATCGACTGCCTGATGCTTGTGTACACGTGGTTGGGGATTCTGCGCCATTGCTCTTGCAAGGCAGCGCCAAGTTCCTGCAAATTCTGAGGTTGGTTCCTAAGACCACGAAACCTTCTCCCAAGTGCATCCCAAACGTATTCTATTGGATTAAGGTCAGGGGACCTCGATGGCCAGTCCATGACGTTGATTCCAGCGTTTTGAAGGAAATTTCGTGTCAACATCGCGGTATGCGGCCGAGACCTGGGCCATGAGCCGCCATGAAAGGAACGAGTTCAGGGGTGAGCACCTGGTCGCGGTAAGCAGCAGCTGTGAGGTTTCCACGGATGACCAGAAGTCGGGAACGTTTGTTTCCACAGAAAGCACCCCACACCATGCAACTTCCGCCCCCGAATCTGTCGACTTCCTGTACACAACATTGGGCATACCGTTCACGACGTCGTCTCCAGACTCTATGCCTGCCGTCTGCGAATCTGAGGGTAAACCTGGATTCATCGCTAAAGACGACTCGATTCCAGTCTCTCTGGGTCCATTGGAGGTGACGTTGGGCCCACAGCAGACGTTGACGTTGATGAAACGGCGTCAATATTGGCCCACGATATGGACGTCGAAAATGGAGATTGGCACCCCGCAACCGATTTCGAATGGTCTGTGAGGACAGTCTACCTCTAAACATCTCAGCCCTGGTTCGTGTAGCCGGCAGAAATCTGTCACGTGGGTGACGTAGGACGATTTGACGGTCTTCTGCTCGTGATGTCACACGTGGACGACCCGACCTTGGGCGATCAGAAGTGGTGCCAGTTTGTTGTAGACGACCTCGCAAGTCATACACAGTACGACGGCTGCATCCCATTGCTCTTGCAACGTCAATAACTGATCTTCCCGCTTGCAACATGCCAACGGCACGTTCACGTTGCACATTTGACAATCGTGGCATTTCAAGTACCGTTAGAACTGTGGTTTAAAAGTGTTTTTTCAATTCTTGAGGCCAATGCAAACACGTGCATATGAAGAAAACTTCGATGCGAAGATCACGTGATCGACTGCACGTGCAAAACCTGATTTGGCACTAACGTCATTTGAACGACGAATGGATGGGTTTGAGTGGGTTTTGCGAACGTTTTTCTAGAGTCGAAAGATAGGGATCCCATTTCGGATACATAGATGTATCATCAGAGAAATATTATTCTTTATTTTTCAAATTACATTTTGTGAAGTTTCTTTTTTGACTGAGTATTTTTATTGTCCAAAAGACAACGGGATTGTGCACAAGTGCACCACTTATGATCGCCTTCTCCCTTAATACAATTAAACATATTATTACATAATACAATGTACAATTTACAGTGGAAGCGTGACATTCGGAAAAACATATGCAGTGTTGGTATATATATATATATATATATAGTATTTTACATGATATATACAGTGTGCTGGAATGTGAAAGAGTGAAAAAAGTGCATGTCATACATTTGCAAATATTATACAGTATATCATTTAAAATAGAAATAGAACAATAATATTGTATTAGCTGGTGAATCTGTTTGTAGTTCCTATATACTTGTGTACAGAGAGGAATATATGTCTATTCATGAAATCGTTTAGGTTACCAAATAAGATAGTGTGCAGTGTTTTTTGGCCTCCAAATCTATCAAATTCTGAGAATTGCGGCTTCCTAAAGTCATAATAATAATAATAATAATTGATTTATAGAGTGCCTATTTCCAAAAGATATTGCTCAATGGCGCTATGAAGAGAAAAGATTGTAGACAATGTCTATGGAAAAGAGAGTTTGAACAGATGAGTTTTGAGGGCAGTTTTGAAAGCATCAGCAGATTCTATTTCTTTTAGGGTGAGTGGTAGAATGTTCCAGAGATAGGGGGCTGCAGCAGAGAACGCTCTTGATCCCATGGCTGTTTTGACGTGAGGCTGTGTTAGCAGTAGGGAGTTTGACGAGCGGAGCAATCGGCTTGGAACATGGAGATGAATGAGGCTTTTAAGATATTGAGAAACATGTTTTCATAGATGCAGCTGTGTGTAAGAAGAAGTTTGTATTGAATTCTGCTTGATACGGGAAGCCAGTGAAGAGTTTGGAGGATAGGTGTCACAGTTTGGTAGCGTGGTGCACGGGCAACAACACGGGCGGCTGAATTCTGAATCCGTTGGAGTTGTGAAAGGAGCTGTTGAGGAATGTTGTAATAGAGGGAGTTGCAGTAATCAAGTTTAGAGAGAACAAGGCTGGTCGTTAGAAGCTGGGCGGTGTTGAAGTCTAAGAGGGTACGGATCTTGCTAATATTGAAGATACGATAGAAGCATCCTTTGCTGAGTGATTTGATTTGATTTTCTAATGACATTAAAGTACATTCGAAAAAGAAGTGAAATGAATTTTCGCATGGCGCGCCACATTCACAGGCAATAATATCAGATAAGTTAACCCGAAACAGGTCGAAATTTAATGTGCTGCAACTATGTCTCAGTCTAGTGTGCAATACGTTTGTGTATCTCTTATCGCAATTGTAATATGTCGGTGGCAACGCGGATTGCTCCGATACGGAAGTTTTAAGAGAAGATACTGACGGACCGTTTCTTACTTTTGACGATAGATTATTCCATTTGCATAATATATCTATAACATAGGATCTTTTAAACGTGGATGTCCGTGCAAAAGGTATGACAAAATTGTGACAATTCCTCAGATTATATTTAGTGTTTTCTAACACAGATGGTGGTATAAGATCAATAACATACGATGGGCTTAATAATTATTTTATACATATGTACAAGTTTGTACAAGTTTGGTTAAGCCTGTTACTATTCTAGCTGCCTCCAGTTGTAATAATTCTAATTTATTAGCATTATAGGAAGGTCAATTGTCCCAGACAACGGAAGCATACTCTAATGGGGGTCTGATAAACACCAGATATATTTTTGACAGATTCGATCTACTTAAAGGTCATATGCAACCAAAAAATCAAACATAATTAAAACACAATTATCACTTATTCATGACATATAATATACATTGCTTGTTATGAAAAACCATATAAACAAAATTATAAGCGTACAATGGCAAATCAAAAGTGCAATATTGTGTACTTGGGTTTACTTCCCAAGAAACGAAGCAGCCGGAATACCAAACCCAGTCAGAGCGGAAGGGTGCACTCAAGTGTAACGGTTTTTCTTTTGCAGAGTCCCTCACGGCTCATTGTGTGTGTATATATAGAGATGTTGGGTTTTGTAAATACATGCTCATTTTTTGTGTATAACATTTTGCAATCAACAGACATCATAACATTTCATGTGTTCAAGTATCACACCTGCCTGTCTGTGTAATTACATAATGTGACAGAGACCGAACTCGGGCCATAAATCAATGCATTTTGTTTATGGTGTATAGCCTGATTGGTGTTAAGTTCAAATTGCATGTGGTCAGTGATCGCAGTTGTGTATTGAATATTGTCATTAGCAGACAGGCAGGCAGACACACAGGTGTCAATAAAACAAGACATTGAGTTTTGTCTGTGACAACGACATATCTATATCACAGTTAGAAATTCTGTCAACGCTAAATAATGACATTGCTTTTAAGTATCGAACTGATAAAGAGACTCGGTAAGAAGAACGTGTGGTGAAATAGACAAATGAAAGTATATAAACAGTTAATTTACTGTCATAACATATAAAAACCTCGCGCCTGTGAGATATCAACAAAACATTAGAAAAATAGTTCACACCAAAGCCTTCACCGAGTATTCACCGGACAACCCGCTTCCAAGTTGCGCGAACCTATTTCACTGCGCACGTACTATGAGCGCAGCCCAGCTGTTGGAACCACTTGAATTCCCCCCAAACGCTGGGGGAAAATTCGTGAATCGTTTGAACTACGATTTCGCGCGTTTTTTTCCATTGCGTTATTTTTCAACTTTATAAGCTGAATTTGCAATTTTGATGATTTGTTTCGGTAAGTCCATACCGAAAGGTATCAGAATCTGCAAAGTTGTGTTTTACGTTGCATGTGACGATATTTAAGCATTCTCATTGATGAAACTATTTTCGAAGTACTAGTAAGAATATTGTTGAAATGATCATTCTATTTCGTGTTTTTGTGATAATGTAATACCAAGATGCTTGTGGCGGTCCACACTATCGATACTTGCGTTTTTGAAAATAAGATCTGGTACTTTATCTGAGGTTTTATGTGAGAATAGTATATACTTGGTTTTGTTAGGATTGAATTGTACTAACCATGTTTGAGCCCACTCATAAGTCTTCATTCAATGAGTTTTCGATGTCCTTCATATCTGGAGATGCTATGTCAATGCTTGTATCTTCTGCGAATAAGCGTGTCAAGTTTTTTTAATTCATAACATATGTCATTAATGTAAATCAAAAATAATAATGGTACAAGAACTGATCCCTGAAGGACTCCAGCGTGTAACGTTTGTTCACTGGAGAGGCAACCGTTGACACTGACTTTCTGGCGTCTGTTAGTGAGATATCTATGAAACCACTTTAGCTACAGGTTCAATCTTGTAGACATTGCATTAATGTATAATGATTAGAAATAGTTCCAACTGTGTGACCTCAATTACGTATTAGTGGTTTTTTAATGGTAATACCTATTCTATACCGATGTTATTGTCCAAAATGGGATGGATAGAATAGTCGTTTATGTATTTTATTTGTACATTGTATTCTAAAACAAAATATATATCATTAAACATTTAATCGAAATGTTTTTATGTACACTGTATGTTGTTTGGATAATAAACTGAATTACTAAACAAAAGAAAATATATTTGCCATTTTTGTCTAATCGTATATTGAAAGAACTGTTTTTAAGTTTGGTTATGTCTACTTAACTATATCTTATAAATTCAATAATTTGTAAAATGCAATCTCTGACTGGGTAATTTGTGCAAACAATAAATTGTTCAGTGAAGACTGGTGTAGGAATTTAACTAACAAGCAACTGACATATACTACCCTTTTTGCAATATTGTGAAATTGTGCCGAAAAGAAAAATGAAAATGAAATGATTTTTAAAGAAAGGATGGCTAAGATACACATCAGCAGGTTTTTCCTTTGCAGTTGTTAATATTTTGAATTGCTAGAAGTTTTTAAAAATGTTTTTCGAAAAAGGGAAACAACGATTGCTGACTGGTAAGAAAACATTTCATTTTTAGGATATCTTCAGTTTTAAACAGATACTTGATTAAATAACAAGAATGCTGTCCCAGAGAAAATAAAGGAAAACATCTTTAACAAAAAAGAAATGTGTTCAAATGTGTTTTGGGGACCAGTAATGCCGATTCTGTTCACCAGATCAGATATAAGCATATACGATTATATATTGCATATCTTTGCTGGAACTAAGAATTATCATTTAACATTTAACAAGACAAGATACAACAGATGCAGGAACGTACATTGTGGAAAGCCACTGGCAGCACAAACTACTTATCATTGGGTGAGTATTATGCAAACAATAGTGACAATGTTTAAGCTGTATATTTATGCTAAGAAAAATATTTCATAAAACGAAGTCATCTTTGACCTCTCTGGCGAGGTCTTGCTGTCCGTCTATTCCCCTTAATATACTTTTAAATTTATTTGCGTATTTATACACACGCACGCAGTTACGCACGCACACACATACACGCATAAATGCATCATCTTGATCGGTAGATAGATCTATAACTGTAGCTCTTGTTGTTTTTTCTAAAATAGAAGAATAAGTAATTGTTTAATAAAATATACAGCTTTAAATGGTCAAATTGGATACTTTTCTTTGATCTTGTACTGACAATTATGTCCCTGTTTTGGTATTATTATCATTTTTATGTTTTAAAGATTGAAACAAAAATGCAGCAGAGAGGGTTCGGGTGATCCTGGCACAGTCAGGCTGGTAAGGCTAATCATCAGCTCAGGGTCCTTGCCCCTTCGACACGCAGCCCAGACAGCGAATGGACTTCTCCCAGTTAACGCTGCCTAGTCGAACCCACCAGGAACTTTCCGGAGAATATGAAGGCTCCCCAACACTGCTGCCTTCTGCATTACCCAGAGTGTCAGAAGGGCTGTGCTCCCGGTGGAGAACCCGGGCACTCTCCTGATCTGCACCAAGAGATCAGGAGGTACCAAACCATGGGCACCGAGAACAATGGGGAGCCTGACGACAGTGTACTTGGGATGCAAGCGAGACATTTCAAAGGCGAGGTCCGCATACTTAGCATGCTTTTCCTGAATCTTGCCAATCACGTTGCTGTCAAAAGGGACAGAAAATTCAATGATATAAATATATTCATTGGCTTTATCAAAAAGGACAAGATCATTTTTGATGGCTGGACTTCTTCTGAGGCTGTATATGGGCCTATGCCAAAGAAGTTTGAAAGCATCATTTTCCATGACGCCCTGGACATGTTCAGGGTCGTACCATGGATAGACCTCGGAGTCAAAGCCACGGTAGACGATAGTAGAAGCAGCGAGCCATGTCATCATGTCGTTTGTGCCAACGAAGGACATCCACCGACAAGGTGCTGGACAGTCTCTGTAAATTCATTGCAAAGTCGACATTTCATATTTGATATTTTGTTTAAGAATCACATTTTGGCGATTGCGAGTGGGAAGAGAGTGATCCTGAGCAGCAAAAAGAAAGCCCTCAGTTTCAAGACCAACCGACGTCATCCAGGCGAAGGAGTCAGTTTGATTGTTATTCTGTACACACAATGCAATGTTGTCTCAGAGAGTTTTTTCGACAAATGACCAACTCTGGGCAGACTTGGTGAATAACTTCACCTGGTTTACTCCCATCGCTGTACTGTCCAGCAGTACATCGGCATCAACAAAATCAGCCTCAACTAATTTCAGATTCTGTCCAACGACCTTGGCACGCTTAAAATAGCTGTGGAATTGCTTGCTTTCACCGTGAGTCTTGTCATGCATCACCAGAGGATCATCCGATAAATAAACATGTGCAAACGTACACAATAAAATTCTATCATGAAGAGCCTCCACATTAATCAAACCTCGACCTCCAACATTGATTGGCATATATAAACGATTAAGAGAGGAACAAGGGTGGTGGGCTCTGTTATCAGACATGATCCTTCTGGTCAGGAGGTCAAGACTCTGGATATCTTGTTTTGTCTAATCAACTATTCCAAAGGAATAGGAAAGGACTTGCATAGCAAAGGTATTGGTGGCTTTGGCCATGTTTCGGGCATTCATAGCTCTGAGCTCCAGATTTTCTTTAAGCGAGTTTTATACTTGACCCGAAGTTTGTCTTGAATCTGGACATTCTGGAGCTTGTCTCGAACTTGCATTTCAAGATAAGCGTGGGCCTGATCTTGCACAACATGCTCAGTAACTCCTCCCCCTTTTAACTTGACCGATCCATCATTTATTACCTTGCCACGTTTCAAATGAAGAATATTATACTTGTCGAGTCCAGATGTAATGCCAATATCATTAGAAAAGGACTCGACAAGGAGAACCTGTTCTTTTAAATTGGTTTCTTCTTTGGTAAGGAGCTCAATATCATCCATGTGAGTAAGTGGTGTTGGAGATCTGTGCTGACGACGTGCGGGATGGTAACCCTCCTCTTTATTGAGCAGAAAGCTCAAAGGATTTAAAGACAAACAAAAAGGCAAATAACTGAAGGAGTCCCCCTGGAATATTCCCCTTCTGATTGGAATAGATTCCGAAGTCTGCACCTGCCCTTGCAAGAACATCTCAAATTGAGTCAACCAGCAACTCATTAAAGACTTGAGTAAATCAAGTAGTCGCACAGGGAGGTCAATACAGTGAAGAGATTTCAGAATCCATTCATGAGGGACAGAGTCATATGCTTTCTTGTAGTCAATCCAGCACATGGAGAGGTTGAGGTGATATGTTTTAGCCTCTTCCAAAATCATTTTTTGTACAAGAAATTGATCCTTGCAAACCAATCATCCCTTTCTCACGCCCTTATGCTCTCTATAAATGATGTCATTAGAAGAGCAGTAAGATGACACGAGGTTTGTCAAATACCCTGTGAAGATTTCGTATTGTGTATTCAAACGTGATAGGGCGGAAGTTTTGGGCATCAGTCAAATCTCCTTTTTGGGGGAGGAATATTGTGCGACCCTTGCAGAGCCATGGAGGAACATCACCTGTGTCCACGTGATAGTTGAAACAGTGAAGTAATGGTGTTTGGACACAGGGGACCAGTTTCCAGTACCATCAGGCCCTGGAGCTGTATTAGACTTGGACTTATTGATAACACATTACAGGCAATCGGGTGAGATGTAACAGACAAACGACCAGGTTATTTTCTCATGCATTGCATGGTCGTAATTACTGACCCATGGTGCCTCAAGGTTACATTCGCCAGGTACAAACCATATTATAATTGCCTTTTTAAGCAAATAAATAAAACACATATGCGATTCTTAAATATCACTCAAAGACGGTAATTTACACAAAACAGTTGCATTCCTTCGCAGAAACGGATAACTGTAAACTCATCTAATGTTTTGATTTTATAGTTTTGACAACATCTCCATGTTTACCTGAGCAAAGACATTCCTTCTCAAACTGCTGCACGTGCTGTTCTCAAGGACCAGCCCTATTAAATGCACCCCCAAACCTGGCCGAAACATTCACATTACAACGTCAGCAGCATGCCGCGACTCACGACAGCTCAGAGGAACCAGGCGCTAGGAAGACATGAAGCTGGCCATACTGCACAAGCCGTTGCCAATCACTTCCAGGTCAACGTTCGGACCATCTACAGGCTGCAGCAACGTTTCCGGGCCACCAACACCACAAATGATCGCCCCCGTACTGGCAGACCAAGGGTGACCACAAGACCGCCATGTTGTGCGACAGCATGTACAGAATCCCTTTTATGCAGGCATCCGAAACAGCACGCCAGATAGTGGGAACACACGGAAGACCAATCAGTACTGATACAGTACGCCGACGTCTGAACAGTGGGAACCTCCATTGCCGTAGACCTTACCGTGGACCCTTTCCTCACCCCTCGTCATCGGCGTGAACGTCTACAGTTGCCCTACAGCACCAAAACTGGCGATACAGGCAATATAAAACTGTTCTGTTCACAGATGAGAGTCAGTACTGCGTATCAACTGCACATGGCAGAACAAGAATATGGCGCGGACGTGGCCAGCGTTACTCAGACCAATGTGTTATGGAAAGAGACTCGTGGGGAGGTGCAAGCATCGTGGTATGGAAAGGAATAGGCCTGAACCAGAGAGTGGAACCTGTGGTGTTCCAGAACCTTGGTCCAGGGAGAGGAGGCGGCATCACAGCGGTGCGCTACATTGACCAAGCTCTCAGACCCAACGTCATACCACATTTCGAACGTCACGGGAACAACATTTTCCAGCATGATAACGCCCGGGCCCATACTGCCAGAGCTACACGGGACTTCCTACAGCAGAACGGTGTCAACATTATGTGGCCAGCCCTTAATCCTGATTTAAACCCAATTGAACGTCTTTGGGATGAAATTCAGAAGAGACTGAATAATGTCATAGCAAGGCCGAACACATCCGATTTATTGCGCCAGGCCTTTCTCAGAGTGTGGTTCAAGGTGCCAACGGCCTTCATCAATAGATTGGTGCACTCCATGTATAGACGCTGTGCTGCAGTTATTGCCGCTCGTGGTGGTCACACTAGATACTGAAGTCAAGGGTCTGAATGGACTGCAAACGTACACGTAATGTCTTGAAATTGTGCTGAGTTATTCATTGAAGTGTCAAGATATTGTACACAAAAACTGTTTTTCATCCGCCTATTATGTCCATTTCTGTAATGATTTGATTACAGTGCCTATCTAATTTTGAATTCGTACTGATGTGGTTTTTGCTGCTGAGTATAGAAGATGAACAGCTGAGAATATTTTTGTTAGAGTACGTTTTCAACAAATAAATCTTCTTTTTCTTCTTTGTTCAAAACAGAAATTGAGTTATCCTTCGTGTTATAAGTAATTCTGAAGTTAATACGCTAATATATTTTAAAACATTTCATTCGAATGCAGTGTTACATTGGTCACCTTGGCTTGACTTTTCCAGGGGCCTTGTCAATTTCATTTTCACATTGAGGTAATCAACTAAGGATCTTCCACAATACATCAATATGAAATCCTTCCAGAGGGGCTCGAGCTATTCATGAGTTTGTCACGAATGATAGAATACATTGTATAAGAAGGGCTGTAGCATTGTCTCATTTCAAAACAGCAAAACAACAATGTCACATTAACCAATGTGCGACGAAGACACACCTCTGCTCTTTGACCATTTGTTGCATTGTCGTGAAATGTTGTTCTCTTTTCTTTTACCAAAGGGCGATAACGAGACAATGTCATATTTTTATGTTGCATTCTCTCGTTTTTGCGACATATCAATTTATGTAGAAAAACCTTACAGTTGATATAGTTGCCTTTTTCGACCGTTTCCATTGATATGCGCATGTGTTGTTTGTGAACTAATGTACTCGTGCGACGAATGGCTATACTCTGCTGGCTTTGGGCCGACCCTTGACCCTTGGAACGCAAACTGAACTTGACCATAGTTTTATGCATATATCTCAGTGCTTCAGTTATGTCACGGAAATGCGTTTAGACTGTGCATACTCTGTTCTCGTAAACTGTCTCTATCATGTTGTTATATAAACACTGATGTTTTAGATGAGATAGCAAAATTCATAACAGGTTTCATATATTCATGTGCGATCATTAAAATTTTAAACTGTCTGACGGACGGTCAAAAATGTAACAAAACACTATAGGACTAATACTGAGGATAAACGATACTTGGCTCATATATTATACATTTTTAGGTTACAATGTAATTTTTTTTAAACCAATAGTGTTATTATATGACCATTAAATCTTTTAAGATTCGGTGGAAGGTTGGTTGGATGTAAGGGTGATTGGTTGGATGTTTATCGTCGCAATATTACAGCTATATGGCGTTATTCTGTAAATAATCGAGTCTGGACCAGACAATCCTGTGATCAACCGCATGAGCATCGATCTACGCTACTGGGATACGACGACATTTACGACAAGCATGGCTTGCTGAAGACCAATTCTAAACTGTCTGTGTGGTCTATGTGGATAAGACATATCAATGATCAACATCTTTATTACAATTAGCAGCGACGTTTCGGTGTATTTTCTAACACTGCTTTTGAGCAAGTGATCCCTAATATTAATCTGCCATAGTATGACATAATGTGGAATGTGTTTAAGACTGTGGGCAGGCGTACGATTCTGTATTCCCACATGTTCACCAAATAAGTAATCCATTATAATTATTTGCTCCGATCAATGTGAGATACATGTTCAAGTCAGCATATTGCACATCCCAGAATCTAGGAATCTATATATCTATTTTCAGCGTATCAAGGTTGATACAGAAGAAGATATAAAGGGGGCAGAAAGCACAGTAAATACCTACGAATTGTGTCGAAACGTTTTTGACTGTGCGGTTAAATGCCAACGTGAAAATGACTGCTCGGGAACAAACTGGATGTGCTTCGAAGGTAAGTTAGCATATCTTCTGAAGAAGTTTTAATAAACCTTGCCTTCTTTGGCATTTTTTACTCTACAGGCGGACGGTTTGGTTTCTAATATATAACTAGTTCATGAGTGTAAGTGCGTGCATGGATGTTTGTATGTGAGTATGTGTATGCAGTTTCTGCCCTGAGACAATTTCTTTTCTACCGGTGAAGGTCCGGGATAGAATGAGCCTTCAGTAACCCATGCTTGTCGTAAGAGGCGACTAACGGGATCGGGTTATCAAGTTCGCTGGCTTGGCTGACACATGTCATCGGTTCCGAGTTGCGCAGATCGATGTTCATGCCTTTGATCACTGGATTGTCTGGTCCATACTCTGTTATTTCTCAACTAGATCTAAGAAAATTAAAATCGTATACCAACAGTTAACGATACGAGATGAAATGTGGCAAGAGATCGCTAGCAAGGGAAGTTAGGTCACCATACTAGGGACCGTGGGAACTTACAATAGATCTGCTTCCTGCACAGTTCCCTATCTCGATTTACGCCATCCCTTCAGCTGCTAGCTATTGTAGGTAATGGTAGCCATTTATTTAAAATCTGCAAATATTGTACGATTACAACCGATTGTAAATATTAATATTCTGTGATCGAAGTGGGCTTACATACAAAAGATTACTGTCTAAAGAACACGTTAGCAGAATCTTTTTAGCGGCATATGTCACTGATGACATGACATGTGAGTTACATATTCACTATCTCTGTATTTTATTGCAGCAGGCACAACAGGAGGACTGCAAAAAAGAGCATTGGGTAAGTAAAGGGCAATTAGGATTAGGTCAAACACGTAAACGTTTTAAGTATGTAGAGAAGCAAAGAATGTGTATATCAGACATAATTATGATGCACGTATCATATGGTCATATGGTTACATGGTGAAAATTTACTGTTATCTCAGAGAAAAAGAGTGAGTGAGTTTAGTTTTACGCCGCACTCATCAATATTCTAGCTATATGGCGGCATGTCGTGACGAGAACAATTAATAATTATATGATAGATCAATACAATTAGATCATAAAAGCCTGTTGACAAAGAACAGTGAAACTACTGGTGTATCACAGATATCCATTTAAAACTAGTAATTAAATCTAAAACATTTTAGCTAGAAATGACAAGACAATGTAAAAACAGGCTATAGACTACCAACAACTGAATGTAGATCACCATACTAGGGACCATGGGGACTTTGCTATGAAATATACTGAGTCAAAAAAGAAATTTCACAAAATGTAATTTGAAAAATAATGAATCCTTTTTCTCTGATGATACATCTATGCATCCGAAATGGGATCCCTATCTTTCGACTCTAGAAAAACGTTCGCAAAACCCACTCAAACCAATCCATTCGTCGTTCAAATGACGTTAGTGCCAAATCAGGTTTTGCACGTGCAGTCGATCACGTGATCTTTGCATCGAAGTTTTCTTCATATGCACATGTTTGCATTGGCCTCAAGAATTGAAAAAACACTTTTAAACCACAGTTCTAACGGTACTTGAAATGCCACGATTGTCAAATGTGCAACGTGAACGTGCCGTTGGCATGTTGCAAGCGGGAAGATCAGTTATTGACGTTGCAAGAGCAATGGGATGCAGCCGTCGTACTGTGTATGACTTGCGAGGTCGTCTACAACAAACTGGCACCACTTCTGATCGCCCAAGGTCGGGTCGTCCACGTGTGACATCACGAGCAGAAGACCGTCAAATCGTCCTACGTCACCTACGTGACAGATTTCTGCCGGCTACACGAACCAGGGCTGAGATGTTTAGAGGTAGACTGTCCTCACAGACCATTCGAAATCGGTTGCGGGGTGCCAATCTCCATTCTCGACGTCCATATCGTGGGCCAATATTGACGCC
Organism: Haliotis rubra; assembly: GCF_003918875.1. Taxonomy (NCBI): domain Eukaryota; kingdom Metazoa; phylum Mollusca; class Gastropoda; order Lepetellida; family Haliotidae; genus Haliotis; species Haliotis rubra. Next base: position 38,939 of record NW_025766187.1, on the reverse strand, counting down.
GTTTCATCAACGTCAACGTCTGCTGTGGGCCCAACGTCACCTCCGATGGACCCAGAGAGACTGGAATCGAGTCGTCTTTAGCGATGAATCCAGGTTTACCCTCAGATTCGCAGACGGCAGACATAGAGTCTGGAGACGACGTCGTGAACGGTATGCCCAATGTTGTGTACAGGAAGTCGACAGATTCGGGGGCGGAAGTTGCATGGTGTGGGGTGCTTTCTGTGGGAACAACCGTTCCTGACTTCTGGTCATCCGTGGAAACCTCACAGCTTCTGCTTACCGCGACCAGGTGCTCACCCCTGAACTCGTTCCTTCCATGGCGGCTCATGGCCCAGGTCTACAGTTCCAGAATGATAATGATCGGCCGCATACCGCGATGTTGACACGAAATTTTCTTCAAAACGCTGGAATCAACGTCATGGACTGGCCATCGACTGGGATGCACTTGGGAGAAGGTTTCGTGGTCTTAGGAACCAACCTCAGAATATGCAGGAACTTGGCGCTGCCTTGCAAGAGCAATGGCGCAGAATCCCCAACCACGTGTTCACAAGCATCAGGCAGTCGATGAGGAGACGGTGTTTGGCAGTGGTGATGCTAGAAAAGATTAGATAAGAGGATCCTACTCATTTTGGCACTGTGTTTGTCTAGTATATGTATAAACGATCTATGCACTAGTTACGTGGGCATTTTTTGAAGTATGTCGCCACTTTATTTCTATTTTCTGAAGCGTAACATATGTTAGTATATAAAAAGTCATCAACAGTCGAAATTTGCTTACCTTAACTTTCCGCGTAATAATACACTATGTGTTTCGGTAACTGAATAATAATGTGGTCTAACACATCTTGTCATCAGATGAAAGGTGAAGATCTAACAATGCCGCATTTATAAATACACCCAGGAGTGAGTGAGTTAAGATTTCAAGTCACATAGGCAATATTTCAGCCATATCGTGACTAAAACTAGTTATAAATTCATGATCAATATATATATAATTTATAAAACCCTGTCAACGAAGGACAGTAAAATTACTAGATTATCACAGATTTGTTAAAACTAGATCAAAGAAAATTAAAATCATATACTAACAAGATACGAGATAAAAAGTGGTAAGAGATTGCTGGCGAAGAAAGTTGGGTCACCATACTTAGGACCGTGGGGACTTACAATACTTCTGCTTCCTGCACGGTTCCCTATATATTTGTAGGTAATGGTAGCCATTTTTATAAAAACTACAACTATTCTACGATGGTAAATGTGAATATACTGTGATAGAAGTGGGCTTACATACCCTCTCGAAGGTACAATAATTTTACACCACCGTCAAGGGTATCGCCACTTCATATCACAGTTAATGTTCACGTGTTACATCTCTAAAAATAATATTCATATATACATACACATTTATGAATCAAATCAATTTTTAAAAGAAGAAGACAATAATAATTAAATGAGAAGTGATATCTTTAAAAAGATCCTTCATAGTAAGTGATTTGAAATAGTTATCCCTTGTGATGGAAAAGTCAATACAGTCAAGCCATATAATCTTGACCTTGATTCACTCGTCACAAGGGATACAAAACGGAGGATCCTCACCTTTCAACAAGTATTCGTGAGTATATCTACAGTGGCCAATACGGCATCGTAGTAGGTATAACCGATAGTTGGTTTAATTGCATGTAATTTGTTGATACCTACTTGAATGGCTTCTTTTGCATTAAATTTCGGATATAAGATCTAATGACAGCTTTGCAATCAGAGTATGGGATCAAAAGTGGTGTCATAGATTTGTTTAGTGCTGCCGTCTGCATTGTGTTACCAGAGATTCCCACATGGCTGTGTAACTAACAGAAGACATTGTCGTATTGGCCAGTAGCAACATCATTATATAATTCAATTATTTCTATTAAAAGTGGATGTTTGCAAGAAAGACTTTTAATAGCCTGAAGGCACGAAAGAGAGTCGGAAATTAGTTAGGGATATATGTAATTTTGAAATTATGAATAATGATCTATTTATTCATTGACACACTGATAAAATATCAATCATAAACATACCAATATCCTAACTTATTTTGTCCAGTATATAATTTTTATATTTAGGGTGTCCTTTAATATATACTGAACATCATTGAAAACGCACCACTTACAAAAGTTCAGATTACTAAAAGCACGTGTAAGGAATTGATATTCTTTTAGTGGATAATAACAGATGGACGTCTGACAAAAACAACAACACAGAAAAGACGCTCATTCATTTAATTGTTCCACAGTCAGAAAGGATCAAACACACGTGGGGTCAAATCGAAAATTCAATATCGCGTGTGACCGCCATTTCCATTGACACATGAAGTGCAACGTCTCCTCATTGAGTCAATAAGCGTCCGAAAAGACTTCTTGAGGATGGCATTCCACTTCTGCAGTAGTGCAGCCTCAAGTTCCCGGATGTTTCGCATCTGTTGTCGCCGAGAAAGACTTTGACCAATTTCGTCCCACGAGTGCTCAATGGGGGGATACACCTGGCGACTGTGCTGGCCAATGAATAACCTGGATGTGTTGCTGGGACAGATACTGCATGGGAAGTCTCTCTGTGTGTGCCCGTGCGTTGTCCTGCTGAAAAGTATGGACATCTTGGTGGTGATTGAAGAATGATACGACGTGATTCTGAAGAATCTGGTCACGGTAGCAAAGGGCATTAACTCTTCCTTAACAGACATGAAGGGCAGTTCTGTGATTGAAAACTTATTTCACCCCAGACCATGACACTTCCACCACCCTACGGTCTGTCTGAACCACACACCGATAAGCATAACGTTCACCACGTCTACGCCAAAAAACATAATCTGTCGTCAGCATTATGTAGGTGAAGACGTGATTCGTCAGTGACTACCACACCATGCCATTGTTGTAAACATTACTGAACATGCCTGTTAGCCCATTGCATACGCCCATTACGGTGTCTGTCAGTCAGAATTGGTCCAACGTAAGGACGTCGAGCATGGAGCCCTGTAGCGTGTAGACGGCGTCGCATGGTGTCAGCGCTGATGACCCCACGTCGACCTTGAACTAGTGCAGGAGTCCTGGCAGTTGGCAGTGTTTGATCACGGATATGGTCAAGGTCCATATGGCGATCCTGACGGGAGGTCGTGATACGTTGTTGCCAAGGTCGTTGAAGGTCACGGGTGCTGCCTGTCTGCTGATGTCGTCTATGAAGCGCAACGATGGTGGAGTGGCCAAGTCCAAGTTGTCGAGCAATATCCCTGCTGCTGGTGCCAACCTGAATCATGCCTAGAGCACGTTTTCTTCCGTGAGGAGTTAACCTCGGCATCTCTGTCCTCGTTTCACAAGGGTTAGTGAAGCAATGAGAATCGTTTCTCATACACCTGCTTTAAATGTCACAGTCAGCATGATTTCAGAATGAAATTCGCGCTTTTTTCATGGAGTGGTTGCAGGTTGATGCGTTTTGGAATAAAGTGTCATACTGTGAACAGGAAAGTGTTTTTAAAGCATTTTGTCAACTAGACATGCCCTTCGACTTCATGTTAGTTATATTCATAGATCATTATCATGCTGAAATCCATCTTGATGAAAATATGGACAATTTTAGACTGAAGAGAGAGATTTTGTAATATTATCCAAGCAGCAGCGATTGGCAAGCTTCTGAAAAGGTTTAGGGTAGGTATCAAGGGTGAGCATATACTCATCCTCACGGATGCAATATGAGAGAACAGAGGCAAGAGTGTGCCCCTTTATTCCTCCCCTTTGTTATGTCTTCTGGTGAATTATTTTTTAAATTACCCGTTAATTTACCCTAAACCGTTCTCCCTTCACACCGCAAAAGACCTCAAAATGTTTTTAAAAATCCTTGTATACTTCAGCAGAGGATTGAAATTATTTGATAGTCTAAATTCTAGTGCGTTCCCTCCGCCAACGTGGAGACGTACCTCGTATGAGACCCCTGCCAGACCATCCAAGTACTGTGCATGTCATTCTGAGCATTCTCATACAAAATGCAAACGTTTTCTCAAGGCGGATATTTATAGATGTCGGCTTCAGGAAAATGAGGAACAGGAACTTTCGGAGTATATTCTTAATCCTTTCTAGGTTGTGAAGGAACGCCGTGGTCCTCATATTACAGAAGTTGACATCCATCAAAACCCCTTAATGCGTATCACATACAAATGCGACTCAAAAACTATATTATGACCCGTGTTGGTTAAATAAACACATGTTCCAATGGCATGTGGTTGGGAGAACTGCTGCTCTGGTGGTATAGAGTGTAAGACATTCACGTACACGTGGTAGTCCTGTTGCTTAATTTACCTGCATGATAACTGTGAAGCTGGAAAGGTGCACAAGTATATGTGTAGCTGTGACAGTTCTTGACTAGCAATTATGCCGCCTACCAAAGAGTTATAACTCTCCCACAGAGAAGCAGACACGCCATTGTAAAAAGATAGTAAGTTTATTTCACTCGATGTGAATACAAGCGGGAAGTATGACCAGACATACGTCAGACATACGTGTTGTACTGAGACGCAATAAAAAACAAAAACATTAACATTAACACAAATCGATAACAACTTCAAGAAATCAAAGCAAGTGATATATTATCTGTTGGCATGAATACGTCTAACACGCGAATGTACATAAACCAGCAGCACTGAGAGTAACTTGTCAGTTCTTGTACAGAGAAGGTATTACAAATCTACGCAGATAAATTGCTACGACGCCAGTCTAAATATGATATACATTTACAGGCATCGGAGGTAACCAGTTTCTATACCCAGAGCTTTTCAGCGATCCATGAACTTGCGTCGTGGGCACCGAGGCTGCCGAATGTCAGAGAGTCTGGGATTTTTGCATACAGGAAATACACCATTATCTTAAATATGGGAAGGGTATAGAGCAAAAACCATACATAAGTAATAAAATAGAAGGAGTGCCTCATAGTGGGCGTTGTGACGTAATGCGAAACATCAACGGATAATTAGTCTGGAATATATGCTGGAACTGACTCCAATGGACGTGAAAGACACAAGAGCGATGTCTATATCAAAGGACAACAGAAATAAAGGATTCACTGAACAAAACTATCAATTATGGTTTTTGAGTGTAAATAAATTGTTTTAATATACATTATCTCGAAACATGTAAGGAATCGACTATTTTATTATTTCTCATTAGGTTATGGTGACGTGCACTTTTGATTTGCTATGTTTCATTTTATGTATTTCTCCAGATGTTAAATGTTGAACTGCACATGTTCCCTTTAAGCCGTAGTTTACTTAGAGCATTTAGGGCATTTTAGAAGTTGAGTTGATGAAGAATGGTGACAATTTTCGTTTCATCCAACTATCTACTGCTCGTCTTTTCAAAATCAAGCATTGAAATAGTCCACTTATTTCTGTTTGAAGATTTTCATAAATACGACTTCAGCTATTAACAACACATCTTAACACCTGTTAATGCATACAGTTTGGGTGATTTCGCAGCGAAGCGATGCTTCTGAGAAAGTGCTTTCACCGTAACATTGCCTTAAAATATCATTGATGAATTGAGGTTAAATGCTGATAAATGATACATATGCAAGCTTTTTTGTCACGATATGGCTGAAATACTACCATTGTGACTTAAAATCATAACTCAATCATATTATTTCTATATTTTGATTACAGACATTGATATATACTTTAATATACATAGGCTGAATAGTACACATTACTTCGGTGTACAGAACCTCTCTAAAATGCTATAAGAGATTCAAAATACATTAAACAGTAACTTGACAATGAACCTACGCATGTCGTTGGCGATATGCAGTAATAACATAATTGCAAGTTCCGGAACTCTAAGCCAATGAATCTTTAAAGACCTCATTTATCATATATGACAACGGACTCAGGTACAATGCACGAATATGTCTTACTTTAAAATTATTTCAATGAATTCAGGAAAAACAAGAGTCATCAGAAGATGACAACTCTACCCGACCCCACAAATTTGAAAGAAGAAATGATCTGACAGTGTGAGATCAAGCGATATCTGCATCGTATATATCGCAACAATTGAATTGTCATTCTATTACGTCGTCAGACGATGACCTCACAATGCTTTGACATCGCTCAGAACACAGCTGACAATGCTATGACGTCACAAAGTTGATGACGTCACAATGCTATGAAATCAATATGTTCAGATAAATTCATTCTTTTACTGATAACTTATGCAGAATGATATCGGATGATAAATAAAATCTCACGTGTCTTCTGATATCAAATATATCAAGACTCGTTGATTAAAGTAAAAATGTCCTCGGCAAGCCTCGGATATTTGTAACTTTATCAACTCGTGGTGATATATTTGATGTCAGAAGACACGAGAGTGAGATTCTCTATATAGCTTATATCTGTTCTACTTGGTACCCCATAATTGATGTCATAGACATTTCTTTCTTTATGCGGATACTACGTTTCCGGTTGTTTTCTTACTTCCAATGAGTAACTACCTACTAGTATTTCATGTGGAGTATTACACTACTACATTGTGTTATTTGACAATGTAATTCATTGTAAACCTGTGCTGTAATTGTATCATAACATTCTGTCAATATTCAGTAACTCACAGTGATGTATAAGTTGTTATGGTAAGAATTGGATAATCCAATATACATAAGCACTCATATTTATGTTTTCGTATGATATTTAAAACGAGTTATATATCAATAAAATCTTACTTTAAATTTCTTTAAATGAAACGAATGTATACTTCCCTTGTACATATAGTTTTGTGCCCAAAACCACATAACAAATTTAAGCTCGACTTCAAATGTTAAGGGGAATAAGTTAATCCTGCCACCGATGGCTTTGCAGTACAGATACGTTGTCCATTTGCTGGAATATAATACTGTTGGAAAGACATCGATTCCAGTTGAATTTTATACAATCTGTTTACACCCTGCGCAGAAATAAAAATGCCGTCCCGGTTCTCATGTGAAGCGTCCGATGGCCGGGTTTCTCAATATTACCTCATGCATATTCACTGGCAACGAATAAACCACGCGGCTGACACGGCAAGAACTCGGAAACTAGTTTGTAAAATGTCACACTCTCGCAATCTAACACCAACAATTTTCGGCATCTTCTCAAGCTGTTGGGAAGTAATAATAACAAGGCTGCAGTGTTGGGAGTCTTCATATTCTCCGGACAGTTCTTTGTGGGTTCGACTAGGCGGCGTTTCCTGGGAGAAGTCCCATTCGCTGTCTGGGCTGGGTGTCGAGGGGGCGAGGGCCCTGAGCTGATGATGAGCCTTACCAGCCTGACTGTGCCAGGATCACCCGAACCCTCTCTGCTGCATTTTCATTTCAGTCTTTAAAACATAAGAAGAAGAAGAATACCATGTTAAACCCTGCACCATATCCACCATTTGAACCTTGCACCATGTCCACCATGTTTAACCTTGCACCATGTCCACCATGATAAACCATGCACCATGTCCACCATTTTAAACCATGCGCCATGTCCACCATGTTAAACCTTGCACCATGTCCACCATCTTAAACCATGCACTATGTCCACCATGTTAAACCATGCACCATGTCCACCATGTTAAACCTTGCACCATGTCCACCATCTTAAACCATGCACCATGTCCAACATGTTAAGCCATGCACAATGTCCACCATGTTAAACCTTGCACCATGTCCAACATGTTAAGCCATGTACCATGCCCACCATGTTAAGCCATGCACAATGTCCACCATGTTAAACCTTGCACCATGTCCACCATGTTAAACCATGCACTATGTCCACCATGTTAAACCCTGCACCATTTCCACCATGTTAAACCCTGCACCATGTCCACCATGTTAAACCCTGCACCATGTCAACCATGTTAAACCATGTACCATGTCCACGATGTTAAACCCTGCACCATGTCCACTATGTTAAACCATTTACCATGTCCACCATGTTAAACCATGCACCATGCCCACCATGTTAAACCATGCACCATGTCCACCATGTTAAACCACGCACCATATCCACCATGTTAAACCCTGCACCATGTCCACCATGATAAACCATGCACCATGTCCACGATGTTAAACCCTGCACCATGTCCACTATGTCCACTATGTTAAACCATGCACCATGCACGTGCACCATGTCCGCCAGTTTTTAGTTGGCTCCTACATGCTTCCAGGGAAGATACTGATCTCAGTTCAATTGGCAGAGAGTTCCACAAAGCTGATGCCGCAGCACTGAAAGCTCTGTCTCCCATGGTTGTTTTTGTTGCTGGCATTTTCAAGCTGCCTCTTTTCTCAGACCTCAAGACACGAGTTGGACGATAGATTTACTCTGAAGGGAAACAGTATCAGCTTGTGAAGAAATATTTTAGGTCCTAAAGTGAGAGTTATGTTTACACCATTCTCACTGAATATTGTTGTCAAATCAGCATCCTGAATCGAAACTGAGATGGGCAAGATACGACACCTGTTCTGTCTCTGAACTTAAATAGTTCCAAAAGGCTTAAAAATAAATGTTACGTATACTCACTGAATTAAATTTTAAAATATTCAAATTATATCCTACCGTATTGTTATCGAAAGATTCGTTCATAGTAACCACAGTTTACTCCTAATCAAGCCGAAATCAGAGTGCCTTCCCTTCGACTTTTTGTGTACTCATTTAGTTGGCCATGCGCTGTTCGTTTCTATCAATGTTTATGGATGTAATCAAAATGTGTCTCTTTTTTGGGAAGTACTGTAGGAATGATAAGTGTATATTACAAGTAACTGTTGACATTGGCAGCAGGTAATTAGGACTCAAAAAGGGTGGGGGTGGGAACAGAGAGAGATCCCAGGATGAAGAGTGAGTGAGTTTAGTTTTAAGCCGCAGTTATCCAGGCGACGGTCTGTAAATCCAGTCAGACAATCCAGTGATCAACAGCATGAGCATCGATCTGCGCAAGTGGGAACCGATGACATGTGTCAACCAAGCCAGGGAGCCTGTCCACCCGATCCCGTTAGTCGCCTCTTACGACAAGCATGGGTTACTGAAGAGCAATATTCTTACCCGGACCTGCACGGGTTCCATGTATCTATAATAGTTCCCGTACTTTTACTTATTTACTGTTTAAAGAAAACACTATGTGTGAACCACATATATCAATATTAAGAATAGAAGCGACAAAACAATTTCCACATTCATAAGAAATCTCGCTTGTGCAGCAGTGACTATATCATGAGCAGACATTGTTGTTTGTAAACAAATCGTATCTGAACCAGACAATCCAGTGATTGCCACCATCCGATACGATGACAGAGTATGTGTTTATGCATCCCTACGAAATAGTAATGACACCAGGTGTTCGCGAAAAGGTGAGCGTATCCTGCCCCACCGGTGGCACGCGTTATAAACATATGCTAAGTCTAGCTAGTTGTTCACCTGAAATAATTCGAGAACGTATGGTATAAGTCAAAATAGAAAATTGCATCGGACATAATTTTTGTCCCAGTTTAGATCAGTTTACTATAATTTGAGGTGTTATAAACACTGTAAATAAAATGTCCTGGACGACGACTACCATGTTCTGTTAATTTGTGATCATTATAGTAACATAAGAAATATGTATACCCAGTTATTTTACGAAACATCCTTCAAAACACAAATTTAACCAACTACTGTCAACTGCTAACCGTATATCAATTGAAAATATTGCTTTGTTTATTTATCATGCTATTATGAAGAGAAATCCACTCTGCCGTTGAACTTTGTATATACTTGTACTATGGCCTTTTGGCCTTCCGTTCTGAATAAAGATTCATTGATTGATGAATGAATGGACTGACGGATTGGATTGATTGACAACTTCTGAATCCATCATCCCCCAAAATCGAGCTAATTTCGGTACATTCTTTTTCAGTATTATCTTCATTAAGTCCTACAAATGAAAACATGGAATACTCAATTATCCTTTTCCTTCAGCTATAATACATTTTTACAAAGTCATAGAAAAGAGGATACTGGAACAAAGAACAAACATGAGCTCAGTCAACATGAAGTTGATTTTCATCATTATCATTTGGCCAGAGTGAATTTATTATCAGAAGGACATGCAAATACATTATGATACAGTTGAGGTGGAGTTTCATTTGTATTGTCACTTTTGCCATGAAATTCGAAATTTGTCAACAGGTTTATTCCACTGAGAAGAACAATTTCAACAACATACATCTTGTTTCTAACAACATATTGAACAATACCTAAGAGAGTCTATTCACAGATGAGTACTGTGGTTTACTTACAGTACAATGATTACAGTCGGTACAATTCTAGGAGACCAGATCTCAGTCTACATAGAAATACAGAAAAACACGTCTATGAGCTGAATTGATACACATCCCTGAAACGTTGGTTCATGTATTGTTTAACGCCCACTCAGCAATATTCCAGCTTTATGGCGGCGGTCTGTAAATAATCGAGTCTAGACCAGACAATCCAGTGATCAACAGCATGAGCATCGATCTACGTATTTGGGATACGATGACATGTGTGAACCAAGTCAGCGAGCCTGACCACCCGACCCCGTTAGTCGCCTCTTACGACAAGCATGGGGTACTGAAGATCAATTCGAACCCTGATCTTTACGGGTCTCCCTGAAAAGATTATCTTCGGACATTACAACATAAAAATGGGCTATAGATCGCCAGCAACTGAAGATAGATCACCATACTAGGCACCATTGGGACTTACAGTGTCTTAGCCATAGATGTAGTATAATTTTACCTTGAATGTTCTGGGACTAACTTACAAAATAGAAATCAGTATTGACATCTTCTGTAGATCAAATTACCCTTCTGTGAGGACTTCTGGTGATTTCCGCAGTAGAGTTGGGTTGGACCACGTAAAAAATGGATGGCACAGAACCTAAAAGTAGCATTAAAACACATGTATAGTGTTAAATATATATGTGCATGATTGTCGAAAAGAAGAAAATATCCCCACATGGATGATATTGAAAATACAACTTAATAAAATGTATAAATATACTTAAACATAACAACTTATCCAGTTACAATAAAGAGGAATTATTCGAAACAAGTTACTGGTGTCAGGAGAGTTTTACAGATGGTTTTCTGTTCTGAAACTCTCTGAAAGGTTTACCACAAGAGATCTCTCTGAAATAGGAATAAATACTCTTCAACCACATTAGTAAGCTATATAAGAATGGTACTTCGATAAACAGTTTAGTGATACCAGTCTTGACCCTCATCCAGTCATCAAGGTTAATGTCTCGTTAGACGTTGGCGGATATTTTCTATCATGAAGATTAATAATTGTACATAATGTAAACAATTACCATTATTCAGTTCTTTCTTCTTACTTTCAGATTTTTATTCTTAGTCAGTATAAACACTCCCTTATCTGGACTTACATAAAGTAGACCAACGTTATATGCATGTCGTTGTCAAGGTACCCTGAACAACGTATCCTCTTCTCTTCGAATGTCAATCATCATTTTCCTCCGCTGTTGTTCAGCCTTGATCAAATCGTGAAAGCTGATATTTACACGAATCACTTGAACATAGCGGTTCGAAGCAGTGAACATTATCTGAACTCAGTGGGGCAAAGCAGTGAACATTACTTGAACATAGCGGGGGAAAGCTTTGAAAATTACATGAACATAGCGGGAGTAAGCAGTGAGCATTATTCGAACATAGCGGGGGGCAAGCAGTGAAAATGACTTGGACAAATCGAGTCAAAGCGGTGAACCTGACTTGAACAGATCGAGGCAAAGCAGTGAACATGACTTGAACATACCGGGGAAAAGCAGTGAACATTACTTGAACATAGCGGGGGAAAGCAGTGAGCATTATTTGAACATAGCGGGGAAAGCAGTGAGAATGACTGGAACATAGCCGTTCGAATCAGTAAACATTATTTGAACACAGTAGGGCAAAGCATTGAAAATTACTTAAACATACCGGGGAAAAGCAGTGAACATTACTTGAACATAGCGGGGGAAAGCAGTGAAATTTACTTGAACATAGCTGAGGAAAGCAGTGAGCATTACTTGAACAGATCAAAGAAAAGCAGTGAGCATTACTTGAACAGATCGAGGATAAGCAGTGGACATTACTTGAACAGAGCGGGGGAAAATAGTGAACAATACTGGAAAATCGCGCTGTTTTAACTCGCACGTCCTGGTCGATCGCTTGCCGGGTCAGCCTTGCGTTAGATTCATTGGGCAGAGTGATACATAAGTATTGAGAGTCCTTATATGATATTGGGAGGCAAAATTATTGGCAGTAACCCTGAGTATACTGTATGACACACGCATTTGACTAGATGCACAAATGGTACGCCCATTGCTATGAGCGTTTCCCTGACTCACACAAGTTTTTTTATTAAAAAATCAGTCTGTTGCCAAGTGAAAAGCACTGTATAACTGAATCGATAAAACTCTTGTTTTCGCCGAAAAAGAACCCATATCCTGCTCTACCGGTAACACCAATAAACCACACAATCTGTATCAAGCAGTTAGTGTTCGTATGTTGTCTGATGTCATACCCAGCAATAATCCCAGCAATGACTTGAAAGCCTGTAGCCAATAAAGGCCGCACCAGCTGATGCAGTGACACGAAAACAAGTTTTCTAGTTGGTACACTAAAAAGACGATATGTTAACGGCTTACATAGAAAGAGAACGCAATTCAAGTCAATTCAAAACCTCAAGTAATGGTGCAATGAGATTAGGTATTCCATGTGTGGCAGTAGTTGTGTGTATCCAATGGAGAGACCGCTGACCCAGCGATAATGTAAACACTGTTTTTACACTTTGTTTGGTACAAACACAGTCTCTCATGTACAATCATTAGACAGCGGATTCACCATGCTCATTTTTTGCATCGGGAAGTTCTTCCATCGGAATTCTGTAACAAACAAATGTATTATCAATAGTCTTTGAGTGATTCAAGTTAATGCTAGTGAACATAGAATGGCCAGAGGTGTCCCAAATACTTTGAATAGATTTTCTATATTTTAACCGGTGAAGCAAGTATCAAAGACCATACACATATATACAGCTAAACCATCATCATACACAAATTTATACTTAGGGAATATTTTAAACGTTGCGATGAATTACGTACGTGGAGGTATCAAGTAATAATCAGTGGATAAAAAAGACAGAACTATGTATATTACCAGAAACAGATTTTGTGTATTGCACGGGCACAAACAAATAATACGACAGGATTGTGTAATTAAACAATGAACATTTGAGATAACTTTGCAACTAATGAGCATGTTCGCATGGTCGGTCAAGCATTCGTTTGAAAGACGTGACATTGTCATTGCCCAATGACAAGTTGATAGAAACTTGTCCACCTTTCTAGCGGCGCCTTGAACAATTGCTTTTTTACCTAGTGTCCGGATCATGTCCTAACTTTCTCTACTGGGGAAAGATTAGGACCCATGACCAGTCTTGTAACGTTTTGCTTCTAACATTAGTTAGTTCAAGCAGACAGAGAGACCCTGTCCCATATCGTTACTCCGTATAGGTGATGTAACACGTTCTTATCATCTGGTCATTGACTTGGAACTTTCGTTTGCGGTGCGACTAATAATTTGACTTTGGCCTTGTGTTGTTGACCCGGGCCTTGTGCCGGGACGGTCATACATATTTGTGTCTGCAGACACCTGATCATAGACTTAGAAACATTAAACTTATGGGCTCTCTCCTGGAAGTGTTTTGTGGTTTTGGGTTCTGGTCCCCAAACAGTTCTGGCAAGCACGTTTTCAAAGCTGATCCTGGTTCTGGCGACCGATCACAACTATATATATATATATTCATTTTGTGTAATTTACTTCCGGTATTATATTCAACTCTTGTGAAAAACACCCATACGTACTTGTTTGAATATTCTGCCTGATTCCTTGTTTTAAAGAATACTATTGATATTAGTATTGCTATGACAACCACTGCAACTGCAACTGCACCTCCGATTGCGCCTGGAATATTGATCGAGCTGTTTCCCCTGTTTTCTTTCTCATCTGCAAAAAGAAGAAATAAGATGTTATTCGAAAATGCAAAGTAGCTCATACTTATCACATCTAATACACTGATTATTAATGTTTATAGAAAAGAAAATGCTTCTGCACTTGATGATACTTCCAATGGTATGGTATGCATCAGGAAAAATAAACAAACAAAAGCAAGAAATGATGTAATATTAGCTGATGTGTACGGAAATATGAACATTCAAAATGCATAACACAATATTACTGTGCACAGAAAAGATAATTCATGAAATGTCAGTCGTAGAGTATACAATGATGATGTTATAGGAGACAAAACGAGAGAAACCAGTCAAACTTGTTCTAAATACTATCTCACCTGAATTCACATCCTTTTTCATCGTTGGTAAAATTCATTCATCAGGAATCAAATGCATTCACATTTTTGCCACCTTTCTTGAAATTTAGAAGTAGAAAACATGATACATAATATTCATCGAGTAACAATATAACACGAGATGTTTCTGATATCCAGTGTAAGGGTTATAGCAAAATGTGGAAACCGATGCGTCAAATGACAGCAAAGAAGATTTCAACAAATCGACAGAAACATCAATTCCAAAACACTTTCGAAAGTCAGTCGGGCGATGAAGCGCTCATGATGCAGGTGAGAAAAAGCAGAAGTACAAAACAAGGTGTATTAGTTGTGAAAGCTCTGTCATCATGTTTAACATAGTTACTGTGACTGGTGATGTCAACGAAAACGATTCGGTTAGGCACGTCACTGTCTGTTATCCTCTTATAAGTATTAGCAATAAACAAAAGCTGTTATTGAAGAATACTTTGATTAAAGACTATAATTGCACTGTAGAAGTAGAAGTAGTAGTAGTAGTAGTAGTAGTAGTAGTAGTACATTAAAGACAAAATATGATGTAGTACACTAAAGACAAAATATGATGTCATCGTATGAAGAAACAGTTCCTCAGTTCCGTGCGCTCAAAATAAGACGGCGGACGACAGTAGTCGGTTGAGTTTAAAAGCACACGTACGTCAAAATGACATATTTCGATTCACACTATTGTTAAGTTTCTTAGAATATATAGCTTTAAAAGAATGTATTTTGTTTAAAAAAGACTACCAATATTTGAATGGTTTACCATATATACCCGATCCAGCCAATGCATTTGTTGCATACAATATCGCGATTTTACTACAGCCATTCAATTTAGTCACTGGACGTGTACAAACCAATTTTAATATCGTGATAAATTATTTCTGAACAAGCAAAACTTGGATGCAAATACCCTGCAGTTCCTCAGTTCCGTGCGCTCAAAATAAGACGGCGGACGACAGTAGTCAGTTGAGTTTAAAAGCACACGTACGTCAAAATGACATATTTCGATTCACACTATTGTTAAGTTTCTTAGAATATATAGCTTTAAAAGAATGTATTTTGTTTAAAAAAGACTACCAATATTTGAATGGTTTACCATATATACCCGATCCAGCCAATGCATTTGTTGCATACAATATCGCGATTTTACTACAGCCATTCAATTTAGTCACTGGACGTGTACAAACCAATTTTAATATCGTGATAAATTATTTCTGAACAAGCAAAACTTGGATGCAAATACCCTGCAAAATTAACGCAAGGTAAACATTAACCATGTATGTCATAACATTGAAAGAAAAGTGAATATAAGACCATGATCCCACTTGGAATCTCTGTCAACCAGTCACATCACTAAATCTGTCTCCTTGTGACTAATGATATCCTTTGCTCAACTGAAAACAGAGAGCTGATTCCGTTAGTGCTACTTGGGGTATTAAAAGCCTTTTATACCACTTGCGATGAGAATTTATATAAGTGTCTCCAGTCTCAGTGAGGGGTTACAGGTCCAGCTCTCCAATGGTTGTAAGCATATCTCCAGCTAAGGTGTGAGTTATTGATATGGGACGATGCAATGTCAGATGAGTGTTTAGTGGTATATTAGGTGGCACCGTGATCTGTGCTAGGTCTGGTTTATTCATTCTCTCCAGAGCCTCTCTTGGCGATGTCATTGACAGTTTCAAGGCTGATCGTCACTCATTGCTGATGACACACGGCTGCTAAAAAGGTTCCTTCCCTTCCCGCATGCAAAGAGACAAAATTCTTGGAAGAGTGCACCACATCGGGGCGGCAGAGAATATGCTAAACCTCAATAACAGTGCACTACTCGTTGGCATTTGTATCCAGCAAATATGCACTAACAACATCTGTTGTAGTTGGAAAATAGACCTTTCAGTTTTCGAGAGCTGTAAAGAGGGTTTTTGGTCCACCTGTATTTGTATCAGATGTATTGGTCAGATCAGTCACTTACTGAAGCAACACATATTCTTGTGAAATCGCAGGATCTATCCAGGATTGACTATGGTAATACTGTAATTATTAACATTAACACGCACACTTTAACAAATTGCATTTAGTACAAAATGCCACTGCTTGGCTTAAATCCGTGGACGCGAAAATAGAAATCATATCACTTCCATCGCGAGGTTACTACATTGTTCACTGCTGCCGCATGAGTTGAATATGAAATTCTCACATTTGAATATTAATCATGTCAAGGAATGGCCCGAGTTTATTTATTAATTCTGGTGCAGAGTAACAACCCTGTCAGCAGTCTGCGATCTGTATTTACGATGCTTCGATCTACTAAAAACTGTCGCCATCGAGGGCAACGATCTTTTCCACACCGTTCTCATTTCGTGTGGAACCATCTTGGCATCAAATCAAAACATTCTCCAGCTCTTTTTGCATCCAAGGCAAAACTCAAGACTTGGTATTTGAATAAATAATTGAGTATTTAGAGACGCAATATTCATCAATGAAGTTTCTTGCATGGTTATTTTGACAAAATGTGAATACCAAAAGTGATTCCGTACGAATTCTGCGGACTCACCTGACGTGAAATTGAAGCATCGAGACCTTTGACAGTCGGAATGGCGCTCACAGAAGAACGACCAGTTCTTTGGTAAATCAGTCACTTTCAATTCGGACCCGTTCGTGAATATCTCTTTTCTACCCGATGCATGATGGAAAACCTGTATGGGTTTAAACAAAAATTAAAACATTTCAACATTGATATACATATCTACATATAACTTACTTTCCTACAATTGTATCTGCATAAAAGGGACAAAATCCCAGTAATCGATACTAAAATTAAGAGTCCAGTGTATGATTGTGTCTAAAGCATTTCATATGTTAAATAGAGGATACTAAACAACCTTCCTTTTAATACCATTTATATTACACGAGTTAATGATTAGGTATTGATACTAAATCTTTCACGAGTTTAATAAAATGGTATTTCATGGAAGCGAGTTTAGTATTCTGTTTATTACTCTCCAACATATTTTTTTTTTAAATTAAAATAAATTGATAGAAAATGCCTACAATCTTGATGACTCGAAGCTATCCGTGAGTCAAGCAAGGTCTAATTCCATAGTGATAGAGGTATTAGCATATTGTGGCGTCATAACTGTAGACCACTATCGTCGTATGTTCGGCTTCACTCGATTTTATTACACAATGTGTAATAACATTGTAGATTTATTAAACAGTGATATATTCAACGGGTGAGTGATAAAGGACCATTATCAAAGACTGATCACAATTGAACCTGACCTTCCTCCGCAAATCCAACGCATTACTGTGAAGGACTGTCCGAAAACTTCTTGTGCTAACTGGAGCATTCAAAGGGCTTTTGAAGTCGTACCAATTACTTTCAGTTACTCCCACATGTGTACCATGAACACAAGCCATCAGGCGATGACACATCCTTCACCCACACGACAGTTAACTGTCATCCTTTCACCGCACAGAACAGCTAAATATTAACTTTTACCCCACAGAACAGTTAACTGTCATTCTTTCACCCCGCAGTACGGCTAAATATTAACCTTCACCCCACAGAACAGTTGACCATCATCCCTTCACCCCGCAGAACAGCTAAATATTAACTTTTACCACACAGAACAGTTAACTGTCGTCCCTTCAACCCCGCAGTACCACTAAATGTCAACCTTCACCCAACAGAACAGTGTACGTCATCCCTTCACCCTGCAGTAAGACTAAATGTCAACCTTCACCCAACAGAACAGTGAACGTCATCCCTTCAACCCCACAGTACAACTAAATGTCAACCTTCACCCAACAGAACAGTTAACTGTCATCCCATCACCTCAAAGTACAACTAAATGTCAACCTTCACCCAACAGAACAGTTAACTGTCATCCCTTCACCCCACAGTACGAATAATTGTCAACCTTCACCAAACAGAACAGCTAACGTCATCCCTTCAACTCCGCAGTACGACTAAATGTCAACCTTCACCCAACAGAACAGTTAACTGTCATCGCTTCACCCTGCAGTGAAGGGCTGTCAACTCTACCCCCACAGAAGGGCTGCCAACTCTACCCCACAGTAGGGCTGTCAACTCTGCCCCACAGAAGGGCTGTCAACTCTACTCCACAGAAGGGCTGTCAACTTTACCCCACAGTAGGGCAGTCAACCCTACCCCACAGTAGGGCTGTCAGCCTTCCACTCTAAACTTTCACCTCACAGTATGGCTGTCAACTTTCACCCCGCAGTATGGCTGTCAACTCTACCACACCGTATGTCTGTCAACTCTACTCCACAGTAGGGCTGTCAACTCAACCCCACAGTATGGCTGTCAACCTTCGACTGTAAACTTTTGCCTCACAGTAGGGCTAACTGTCAACTCTACCCCACAGTAGGGCTGTCAACTCTACCCCACAGTAGAGCTGTCAACTCTACCCCACAGTAGGGCTGTCAGCTCTACCCCACAGTAGGGCTGTCAACTCTACCACATAGTATGGCTGTCAACTCTACCCCACAGAATGGCTGTCAACTCTACCCAGCAGTAGGGCTGTCAACTCTACACAGCAGTATGGCTGTCAACTCTACCCCACAGTAGGGCTGTCAACTCTACCCCACAGTAGGTTTGTTAACTCTACCCCACAGTATGGCTGTCAACTCTACCCCACAGTAGGGCTGTCAACTCTACCCCACAGTATGGCTGTCAACTCTACACAGCAGTATGGCTGTCAACTCTACACCACAGTATGGCTGTCAACTCTACCCAGCTGTAGGGCTGTCAACTCTACCCCACAGTAGGGCTGTCAACCATACCCCACAGTAGGGCTGTCAATTGTACCCAGCAGTGGGGCTGTCAGCCTTCCACTTTACACTTTCACCTCACAGAAGGACTAACTGTCAACTCTACCCAGCAGTAGGGCTGTCAACTCTACCACACAGTAGGGCTGTCAACTCTAGCCCACAGTAGGGCTGTCAACTCTACCACACAGTAGGGCTGTCAACTTTACTCAGCAGTAGGGCTGTCAGTCTTCCACTGTAAACATTCACCTCACAGTAGGGGTAACTATCAACTCTACCCAACTGTAGGTCTGTCAACTCTACCCCAGAGTAGGGCTGTCAACTCTACCCCACAGTAGGGCTGTCAACTCTACCCCACAGTATGGCTGTCATCTCTCCCCCATAGTATGGGTGTCAATTTTCACCCCGCAGTATGGCTGTCAACTCTACCCCACAGTAGGGCTGTCAACTCTACCCCATAGTATGGCTGTCAACTCTACCCAGCAGTAGGGCTGTCAACTCTACCCCACAGTAGGGCTGTCAACTCTACCCAACAGTAGGGCTGTCACCTCTACCCCACAGTAGGGTTGTCAACTCTACCACACAGAATGGCTGTCAACTCTATCCAGCAGTAGGGCTGTCAACTCTACCCCACAGTATGGCTGTCAACTCTACCCCACAGTAGAGCTGTCAACTCTACCCAACAGTAGGGCTGTCAACTCTACCCCACAGTAGGGCTGTCAACTCTACCCCACAGTAGAGCTGTCAACTCTACACAGCAGTATGGCTGTCAACTCTACCCCACAGTAGAGCTGTTAACTCTACACAGCAGTATGGCTGTCAACTCTACCCCACAGTAGGGCTGTCAACCATACCCCACAGTAGGGCTGTCAACTGTACCCAGCTGTAGGGCTGTCAACTCTACCCCACAGTAGGGTTGTCAATTCTACCCCACAGTAGAGCTGTCAACTCTACCCAGCTGAAGGGCTGTCAACTCTACCCCACAGTAGGGCTGTCAACTCTACCCCACAGTATGGCTGTCATCTCTCCCCAATAGTATGGGTGTCAATTTTCAACCAGCAGTATGGCTGTCAACTCTACCACACAGTATGGCTGTCAACTCTACC
This sequence comes from Haliotis rubra, assembly GCF_003918875.1. NCBI lineage: Eukaryota > Metazoa > Mollusca > Gastropoda > Lepetellida > Haliotidae > Haliotis > Haliotis rubra. The sequence continues at coordinate 18,629 of NW_025766187.1, read as the reverse complement.
CAGCAGTAGGGCTGTCAACTCTACCCCACAGTAGGGCTGTCAACTCTACCCCACAGTAGGGCTGTCAACTCTACCCCATAGTATGGCTGTCAACTCTACCCAGCAGTAGGGCTGTCAACTCTACCCCACAGTAGGGCTGTCAACTCTACCCCACAGTAGGGCTGTCAACTCTACCCCCCAGTAGGTTTGTTAACTCTACTCCACAGTAGAGCTGTCAACTCTACCCCACAGTAGGGCTGTCAACTCTACCCCACAGTAGAACTGTCAACTCTACACAGCAGTATGGCTGTCAACTCTACCACACAGTATGGCTGTCAACTCTACCCAGCTGTAGGGCTGTCAACTCTACCCCACAGTAGGGCTGTCAACTGTACCCAGCAGTGGGGCTGTCAGCCTTCCACTTTACACTTTCACCTCACAGTAGGGCTAACTGTCAACTCTACCCAGCAATAGGGCTGTCAACTCTACCACACAGTAGGGCTGTCAACTCTAGCCCACAGTAGGGCTGTCAACTCTACCACACAGTAGGGCTGTCAACTTTACCCAGCAGTAGGGCTCTCAGCCTTCCACTGTAAACATTCACCTCACAGTAGGGGTAACTATCAACTCTACCCCACTGTAGGTCTGTCAACTCTACCCCACAGTAGGGCTGTCAACTCTTCCCCACAGCATGGCTGTCATCACTCCCCCATAGTATGGGTGTCAATTTTCACCCCGCAGTATGGCTGTCAACTCTACCCCACAGTAGGGCTGTCAACTCTACCCCACAGTAGGACTGTCAACTCTACCCAGCAGTAGGGGTGATAACTCTTCCCAGCAGTAGGGCTGTCAACTCTACCCCATAGTATGGCTGTCAACTCTACCCAGCAGTAGGGCTGTCAACTCTACCCCACAGTAGGGCTGTCAACTCTACCCAACAGTAGGGCTGTCACCTCTACCCCACAGTAGGGTTGTCAACTCTACCACACAGAATGGCTGTCAACAATATCCAGCAGTAGGGCTGTCAACTCTACCCCACAGTATGGCTGTCAACTCTACCCCACAGTAGAGCTGTCAACTCTACCCAACAGTAGGGCTGTCAACTCTACCCCACAGTATGGCTGTCAACTCTACCCCACAGTAGGGCTGTCAACTCTACCCCACAGTATGGCTGTCATCTCTCCCCCATAGTATGGGTGTCAATTTTCAACCCGCAGTATGGCTGTCAACTCTACCCTACAGTAGGGGTGATAACTCTTCCCATCAGTAGGGCTGTCAACTCTACCCCATAGTAGAGCTGTCAACTCTACCCAGCAGTAGGGCTGTCAACTCTACCCCACAGTAGGGCTGTCAACTCTACCCCCCAGTAGGTTTGTTAACTCTACTCCACAGTAGAGCTGTCAACTCTACCCCACAGTAGGGCTGTCAACTCTACCCCACAGTAGAACTGTCAACTCAACACAGCAGTATGGCTGTCAACTCTACCCCACAGTATGGCTGTCAACTCTACCCCTCAGTAGGGCTGTCAACTCTACCCAGCAGTGGGGCTGTCAGCCTTCCACTTTACACTTTCACCTCACAGTAGGGCTAACTGTCAACTCTACCAAGCAATAGGGCTGTCAACTCTACCACACAGTAGGGCTGTCAACTCTAGCCCACAGTAGGGCTGTCAACTCTACCACACAGTAGGGCTGTCAACTTTACCCAGCAGTAGGGCTGTCAGCCTTCCACTGTAAACATTCACCTCTCAGTAGGGGTAACTATCAACTCTACCCCACTGTAGGTCTGTCAACTCTACCCCACAGTAGGGCTGTCAACTCTTCCCCACAGTATGGCTGTCATCTCTCCCCCATAGTATGGGTGTCAATTTTCACCCCGCAGTATGGCTGTCAACTCTACCCCACAGTAAGACTGTCAACTCTACCCCACAGTAGGGGTGATAACTCTTCCCAGCAGTAGGGCTGTCAACTCTACCCCATAGTATGGCTGTCAACTCTACCCAGCAGTAGGGCTGTCAACTCTACCCCACAGTAGGGCTGTCAACTCTAAAGTAGGGCTGTCAACTCTACCCAACAGTAGGGCTGTCAGCTCTACCCCACAGTAGGGCTGTCAACTCTACCACACAGAATGGTTGTCAACTCTACCCAGCAGTAGGGCTGTCAACTCTACCCAACAGTATAGCTGTCAACTCTACCCCACAGTAGAGCTGTCAACTCTACCCCACAGTAGGTCTGTCAACTCTACCCCACAGTAGGGCTGTCAACTCTACCCCACAGTAGGGCTGTTAACTCTACCCCACAGTAGAGCTGTCAACTCTACACAGCAGTATGGCCGTCAACTCTACCCCACAGTAGAGCTGTCAACTCTACACAGCAGTATGGCTGTCAACTCTACCCCACAGTAGGGCTGTCAACTTTACCCCACAGTAGGGCTGTCAACTTTACCCAGCAGTAGGGCTGTCAGCCTTCCACTGTAAACATTCACCTCACAGTAGGGGTAACTATCAACTCTACCCCACTGTAGGTATGTCAACTCTACCCCACAGTAGGGCTGTCAACTCTTACCCACAGTATGGCTGTCATCTCTCCCCCATAGTATGGGTGTCAATTTTCACCCCGCAGTATGGCTGTCAACTCTACCCAGCAGTAGGGGTGATAACTCTTCCCAGCAGTAGGGCTGTCAACTCTACCCCATAGTATGGCTGTCAACTCTACCCAGCAGTAGGGCTGTCAACTCTACCCCACAGTAGGGCTGTCAACTCTACCCAACAGTAGGGTTGTCAACTCTACCACACAGAATGGCTGTCAACTCTATCCAGCAGTAGGGCTGTCAACTCTACCCCACAGTATGGCTGTCAACTCTACCCCACAGTAGAGCTGTCAACTCTACCCAACAGTGGGGCTGTCAACTCTACCCCACAGTATGGCTGTCAACTCTACCCCACAGTAGGGCTGTCAACTCTACCCCACAGTATGGCTGTCATCTCTCCCCCATAGTATGGGTGTCAATTTTCAACCCGCAGTATGGCTGTCAACTCTACCCTACAGTAGGGGTGATAACTCTTCCCATCAGTAGGGCTGTCAACTCTACCCCATAGTATGGCTGTCAACTCTACCCAGCAGTAGGGCTGTCAACTCTACCCCACAGTAGGGCTGTCAACTCTACCCCACAGTAGGGCAGTCAACTCTACCCCCCAGTAGGTTTGTTAACTCTACTCCACAGTAGAGCTGTCAACTCTACCCCACAGTAGGGCTGTCAACTCTACCCCACAGTAGAACTGTCAACTCTACACAGCAGTATGGCTGTCAACTCTACCCCACAGTATGGCTGTCAACACTACCCAGCTGTAGGGCTGTCAACTCTACCCCTCAGTAGGGCTGTCAACTGTACCCAGCAGTGGGGCTGTCAGCCTTCCACTTTACACTTTCACCTCACAGTAGGGCTAACTGTCAACTCTACCAAGCAATAGGGCTGTCAACTCTACCACACAGTAGGGCTGTCAACTCTAGCCCACAGTAGGGCTGTCAACTCCTACCCCACAGTAGGGCTGTCAACTTTACCCAGCAGTATGGCTGGGCAGTAGGGGCTGTCAGCCTTCCACTGTAAACATTCACCTCTCAGTAGGGGTAACTATCAACTCTACCCCACTGTAGGTCTGTCAACTCTACCCCACAGTAGGGCTGTCAACTCTTCCCCACAGTATGGCTGTCATCTCTCCCCCATAGTATGGGTGTCAATTTTCACCCCGCAGTATGGCTGTCAACTCTACCCCACAGTAGGACTGTCAACTCTACCCCACAGTAGGGGTGATAACTCTTCCCAGCAGTAGGGCTGTCAACTCTACCCCACAGTAGGGCTGTCAACTCTACCCCATAGTATGGCTGTCAACTCTACCCAGCAGTAGGGCTGTCAACTCTACCCCATAGTATGGCTGTCAACTCTACCCCACTGTAGGGCTGTCAACTCTACCCAACAGTAGGGTTGTCAACTCTACCACACAGAATGGCTGTCAACTCTATCCAGCAGTAGGGCTGTCAACTCTACCCCACAGTATGGCTGTCAACTCTACCCCACAGTAGAGCTGTCAACTCTACCCAACAGTAGGGCTGTCAACTCTACCCCACAGTATGGCTGTCAACTCTACCCCACAGTAGGGCTGTCAACTCTACCCCACAGTATGGCTGTCATCTCTCCCCCATAGTATGGGTGTCAATTTTCAACCCGCAGTATGGCTGTCAACTCTACCCTACAGTAGGGGTGATAACTCTTCCCATCAGTAGGGCTGTCAACTCTACCCCATAGTATGGCTGTCAACTCTACCCAGCAGTAGGGCTGTCAACTCTACCCCACAGTAGGGCTGTCAACTCTACCCCACAGTAGGGCTGTCAACTCTACCCCCCAGTAGGTTTGTTAACTCTACTCCACAGTAGAGCTGTCAACTCTACCCCACAGTAGGGCTGTCAACTCTACCCCACAGTAGAACTGTCAACTCTACACAGCAGTATGGCTGTCAACTCTACCCCACAGTATGGCTGTCAACTCTACCCAGCTGTAGGGCTGTCAACTCTACCCCTCAGTAGGGCTGTCAACTGTACCCAGCAGTGGGGCTGTCAGCCTTCCACTTTACACTTTCACCTCACAGTAGGGCTAACTGTCAACTCTACCAAGCAATAGGGCTGTCAACTCTACCACACAGTAGGGGCTGTCAACTCTAGCCCACAGTATGGCTGTCAACTCTACCACACACAGTAGGGCTGTCAACTTTACCCAGCAGTAGGGCTGTCAGCCTTCCACTGTAAACATTCACCTCTCAGTAGGGGTAACTATCAACTCTACCCCACTGTAGGTCTGTCAACTCTACCCCACAGTAGGGCTGTCAACTCTTCCCCACAGTATGGCTGTCATCTCTCCCCCATAGTATGGGTGTCAATTTTCACCCCGCAGTATGGCTGTCAACTCTACCCCACAGTAGGACTGTCAACTCTACCCCACAGTAGGGGTGATAACTCTTCCCAGCAGTAGGGCTGTCAACTCTACCCCATCGTATGGCTGTCAACTCTACCCAGCAGTAGGGCTGTCAACTCTACCCCACAGTAGGGCTGTCAACTCTACCCAACAGTAGGGCTGTCAGCTCTACCCCACAGTAGGGCTGTCAACTCTACCACACAGAATGGTTGTCAACTCTACCCAGCAGTAGGGCTGTCAACTCTACCCAACAGTATAGCTGTCAACTCTACCCCACAGTAGAGCTGTCAACTCTACCCCACAGTAGGTCTGTCAACTCTACCCCACAGTAGGGCTGTCAACTCTACCCCACAGTAGGGCTGTCAACTCTACCCCACAGTAGAGCTGTCAACTCTACACCACAGTATGGCTGTCAACTCTACACCACAGTATGGCTGTCAACTCTACCCAGCTGTAGGGCTGTCAACTCTACCCCACAGTATAGCTGTCAACCATACCCCACAGTATGGCTGTCAACTGTACTCAGCAGTGGGTCTGTCAGCCTTCCACTTTACACTTTCACCTCACAGTAGGGCTAACTGTCAACTCTACCCAGCAGTAGGGCTGTCAACTCTACCCCACAGTAGGGCTGTCAACTTTACCCAGCAGTAGGGCTGTCAGCCTTCCACTGTAAACATTCACCTCACAGTAGGGAGAACTATCAACTCTACCCCACTGAGGGTCTGTCAACTCTACCCCACAGTAGGGCTGATAACTCTTCCCGGCAGTAGGGCTGTCAACTCTATCCCACAGTAGGGCTGTCAACTCTACCCCACAGTAGGGCTGTCAACTTTACCCAGCAGTAGGGCTGTCAGCCTTCCACTGTAAACATTCACCTCACACTAGTGGTAACTGTCAACTCTACCCTACAGTAGGGCTGTCAACTCTTCCCCACAGTAGGGCTGTCAACTCTACCCCACAGTAGGGCTGTCAAATCTTCCTCACAGTATGGCTATCAACTCTACCCAGCAGTAGGGCTGTCAACTCTACCCCACAGTAGGGCTGTCAACCTTCCACTGTAAACTTTCACCTCACATTAGGGCTAACTGTCAACTCTACCCCACAGTAGGGCTGACAACTCTACCACACAATAGGGCTGACAACTCTTCCCCACAGTAGGGCTATCAACTCTACCCCACAGTATGGCTGACATCTCTATCCCATAGTATTGGTGTCAACTTTCAGCCCGCAGTAGGGCTGTCAACTCTACCCAGCATTAGGGCTGTCAACTCTACCACACAGTAGGGCTGTCAACTCTACCCCTCAGTATGGCTGTCAACTCTACTCCACAGTATGGCTGTCAACTCTACCCCACAGTAGGGCTGTCAACTCTACCCCTGAGTACGGCTGTCAACTCTACCCCACAGTATGGCTGTCAACTCTTCCTCACAGTATGCCTGTCAACCTTCCACAGTAAACTTTCACCTCACATTAGGGCTAACTGTCAACTCTACCCCACAGTAGGGCTGTCAACTCCACCACACAATAGGGCTGACAACTCTTCCCCACAGTAGGGCTATCAACTCTACCCCACAGTATGGCTGACATCTCTATCCCATAGTATTGGTGTCAACTTTCACCCAGCAGTAGGGCTGTGAACTCTACACCAAAGTACGGCTGTCAACTGTACCCAGCAGTAGCGCTGTAAACTCTACCACACAGTAGGGCTGTCAACCCTACCCCTCAGAATGGCTGTCAACTCTACCCCACTGTTTGGCTGTAAACTCTACCCCACAGTATGGCTGTCAACTTTACCCCTCAGTACGGCTGTCAACTCTACCCAGCAGTATGGCTGTCAACTCTACCCCACAGTATGGCTGTCAACTCTACCACACAGTATGGCTGTCAACTCTACCCCACAGTATTGAAGTCAACTTTACCCAGCAGTAGGTCTGTCAGCCTTCCACTGTAAACATTCACCTCACAGTTGGGCTAACTGTCAACTCTACCCCACAGTAGGGCTGTCAACTCTACCACACAGTATGGCTGTCAACTCTTCCTCACAGTATGGCTGTCAACTCTACCCCAGCAGTAGGGCTGTCAACTCTACCCCACAGTATGGCTGTCAACCTTCCACAGTAAACTTTCACTTCACAGTAGGGCTAGCTGTCAACTATACTCCACAGTAGGGCTGTCAACTCTACCACGCAGTAGGGCTGACAACTCTTCCCCACAGTAGGGCTGTCAACTCTACCCCACAGTATGGCTGACATCTCTATCCCATAGTATGGGTGTCAACTTTCATCCCGCAGTAGGGCTGTCAACTCTACCCAGCAGTAGGGCTGTCAACTCTACCCAGCAGTAGGGCTGTCAACTCTACCCCACAGTATGGCTGTCAACTCTACCCCACAGTATGGCTGTCAACTTTACCCCACAGTATGGCTGTCAACTCTACCCCACAGTATGGCTGTCAACTCTACCCAGCAGTAGGTCTGTCAGCCTTCCACTGTAAACTTTCACCCCACAGTATGGCTGTCAACTCTACCACACAGTATGGCTGTCAACTCTACCCCACAGTATGGCTGTCAACTTTACCCAGCAGTAGGTCTGTCAGCCTTCCACTGTAAACATTCACCTCACAGTTGGGCTAACTGTCAACTCTACCCACAGTAGGGGTTGTCAACTCTACCACACAGTATGGCTGTCAACTCTTCCTCACAGTATGGCTGTCAACTCTACCCAGCAGTAGGGCTGTCAACTCTACCCCACAGTATGGCTGTCAACCTTCCACAGTAAACTTTCACCTCACAGTAGGGCTAGCTGTCAACTCTACCCCACAGTAGGGCTGTCAACTCTACCACGCAGTAGGGCTGACAAATCTTCCCCACAGTAGGGCTGTCAACTCTACCCCACAGTATGGCTGACATCTCTATCCCATAGTATTGGTGTCAACTTTCATCCCGCAGTAGGGCTGTCAACTCTACACCAAAGTACGGCTGTCAACTCTACCCAGCAGTAGGGCTGTAAACTCTACCCCACAGTGTGGCTGTCAACTCTACCCCACAGTATGGCTGTCAACTCTACCCAACAGTATGGCTGTCAACTCTACCCCACAGTATGGCTGTCAACTCTACCCAGCAGTAGGTCTGTCAGCCTTCCACTGTAAACTTTCACCCCACAGTATGGCTGTCAACTCTACCACACAGTATGGCTGTCAACTCTACCCCACAGTATGGAAGTCAACTTTACCCAGCAGTAGGTCTGTCAGCCTTCCACTGTAAACATTCACCTCACAGTTGGGCTAACTGTCAACTCTACCCCACAGTAGGGCTGTCAACTCTACCACACAGTATGGCTGTCAACTCTTCCTCACAGTATGGCTGTCAGCTCTACCCAGCAGTAGGGCTGTCAACTCTACCCCCACAGTATGGCTGTCAACCTTCCACAGTAAACTTTCACCTCACAGTAGGGCTAGCTGTCAACTCTACCCCACAGTAGGGCTGTCAACTCTACCACGCAGTAGGGCTGACAACTCTTCCCCACAGTAGGGGCTGTCAACTCTACCCCACAGTATGGCTGACATCTCTATCCCATAGTATGGGTGTCAACTTTCATCCCGCAGTAGGGCTGTCAACTCTACACCAAAGTACGGCTGTCAACTCTACCCAGCAGTAGGGCTGTCAACTCTACCCCACAGTATGGCTGTCAACTCTACCCCACAGTATGGCTGTCAACTCTTACCCCACAGTATGGCTGTCAACTCTACCCCACAGTATGGCTGTCAACTCTACCCCTCAGTACGGCTGTCAACTCTACCCAGCAGTATGACCGACAACTCTACCCCACAGTATAGCTGTCAACTCATCCCACAGTAGGGGTGTCAACTCTTCCCAGTAGTAGGGCTGTCAACTATGGCTGTCAACTCTACCCAGCAGTAGGGCTGTAAGCCCTCCACCGTAAACATTCACCTCACAGTAGGGCTGTCAACTCAACCCCACAGCATGGCTGCCATCTCTACCTCACAGTATAGCTGTCAACTCTAAACAGCAGTATGGCAGTCAACTCTACCCAGCAGCATGGCTGTCAACTCTACCCCACAGTATGGCTGTCAACTGTACCCGACAGTAGGGCTGTCAACTCTACCCCACAGTAGGGCTGTCAACTCTTTACCCTGCAGTAGGGGCTGTCAGCCTTCCACTGTAAACATTCACCTCACAGTAGGGGTAACTGTCAACTCTACCCCACTGTAGGACTGTCAACTCTACCCCCACAGTAGGGCTGTCAACTCTACCCAACAGTATGGCTGTCATCTCTCCCCCATAGTATGGGTGTCAACTTTCACCCGCAGTATGGCTGTCAACTCTAAACCACAGTATGGCTGTAAAATCTACCCAACAGTATGGCTCTCAACTGTACCCAGCAGTAGGTCTGTCAGCCTTCCACTGTAAACTTTCACCCCACAGTATGGCTGTCAACTCTACCACACAGTATGGCTGTCAACTCTACCCCACAGTATGGAAGTCAACTTTACCCAGCAGTAGGTCTGTCAGCCTTCCACTGTAAACATTCACCTCACAGTTGGGCTAACTGTCAACTCTACCCCCCACAGTAGGGCTGTCAACTCTACCACACAGTATGGCTGTCAACTCTTCCTCACAGTATGGCTGTCAACTCTACCCAGCAGTAGGGCTGTCAACTCTACCCCACAGTATGGCTGTCAACCTTCCACAGTAAACTTTCACCTCACAGTAGGGCTAGCTGTCAACTCTACCTTTCACAGTAGGGCTGTCAACTCTACACGTAGGGCTGACTGTCAAGTAGGGTCAACTCTACCCAGCAGTATGGCTCTACCCCACAGTATGGCTGACATCTCTATCCCATAGTATGGGTGTCAACTTTCATCCCGCAGTAGGGCTGTCAACTCTACACCAAAGTACGGCTGTCAACTCTACCCAGCAGTAGGGCTGTCAACTCTACCCCACAGTATGGATGTCAACTCTACCCCACAGTATGGCTGTCAACTCTACCCCACAGTATGGCTGTCAACTCTACCCTTCAGTACGGCTGTCAACTCTACCCAGCAGTATGACCGACAACTCTACCCCACAGTATAGCTGTCAACTCTACCACACAGTATGGTTGTCAACTTATCCCACAGTAGGGGTGTCAACTCTTCCCCAGTAGTAGGGCTGTCAACTTTCACCCCGCAGTAGGGCTGTGAACTCTACACCAAAGTACGGCTGTCAACTCTACCCAGCAGTAGAGCTGTAAACTCTACCACACAGTAGGGCTGTCAACCCTACCCCTCAGAATGGCTGTCAGACCCCACAGTGGCTGTCAACTCTACCCCACAGTTTGGTACTGTCAACTCTACCCCACAGTATGGCTGTCAACTCTACCCCCACAGTACGGCTGTCAACTCTACCCCACAGTATGGCAACTCTACCCCTCAGTACGGCTGTCAACTCTACCCAGCAGTATGGCTGTCAACTCTCCCCACAGTACCTACACACAGTATGGCTGTCAACTCTACCCCACAGTATGGAAGTCAACTTTACCCAGCAGTAGGTCTGTCAGCCTTCCACTGTAAACATTCACCTCACAGTTCGGCTAACTGTCAACTCTACCCCCACAGTAGGGCTGTCAACTCTACCCAACAGTATGGCTGTCATCTCTCCCCCATAGTATGGGTGTCAACTTTCACCCCGCAGTATGGCTGTCAACTCTAAACCACAGTATGGCTGTAAAATCTACCCAACAGTATGGCTCTCAACTGTACCCAGCAGTAGGTCTGTCAGCCTTCCACTGTAAACTTTCACCCCACAGTATGGCTGTCAACTCTACCACACAGTATGGCTGTCAACTCTACCCCACAGTATGGAAGTCAACTTTACCCAGCAGTAGGTCTGTCAGCCTTCCACTGTAAACATTCACCTCACAGTTGGGCTAACTGTCAACTCTACCCCACAGTAGGGCTGTCAACTCTACCACACAGTATGGCTGTCAACTCTTCCTCACAGTATGGCTGTCAACTCTACCCAGCAGTAGGGCTGTCAACTCTACCCCACAGTATGGCTGTCAACCTTCCACAGTACACTTTCACTTCACAGTAGGGCTAGCTGTCAACTCTACCCCACAGTACGGCTGTCAACTCTACCACGCAGTAGGGCTGACAACTCTTCCCCACAGTAGGGCTGTCAACTCTACCCCACAGTATGGCTGACATCTCTATCCCATAGTATGGGTGTCAACTTTCATCCCGCAGTAGGGCTGTCAACTCTACACCAAAGTACGGCTGTCAACTCTACCCAGCAGTAGGGCTGTCAACTCTACCCCACAGTATGGCTGTCAACTCTACCCCACAGTATGGCTGTCAACTCTACCCCACAGTATGGCTGTCAACTCTACCCCTCAGTACGGCTGTCAACTCTACCCAGCAGTATGACCGACAACTCTACCCCACAGTATAGCTGTCAACTCTACCACACAGTATGGTTGTCAACTCATCCCACAGTAGGGGTGTCAACTCTTCCCAGTAGTAGGGCTGTCAACTTTCACCCCGCAGTAGGGCTGTGAACTCTACACCAAACTACGGCTGTCAACTCTACCCAGCAGTAGAGCTGTAAACTCTACCACACAGTAGGGCTGTCAACCCTACCCCTCAGAATGGCTGTCAACTCTACCCCACAGTTTGGCTGTCAACTCTACCCCACAGTATGGCTGTCAACTCTACCCAGCAGTATGGCTGTCAACTCTACCCACAGTATTGGCTGTCAACTCTACCCCTCACAGTATGGCTGTCAACTCTACCCCACAGTATGGAAGTCAACTCTACCCAGCAGTAGGGCTGTCAGCTCTACCCACAGTATGGCTGTCAACTCTACCCCACAGTATGGCTGTCAACTCTACCACACAGTATGGCTGTCAACTCTACCCCACAGTATGGAAGTCAACTTTACCCAGCAGTAGGTCTGTCAGCCTTCCACTGTAAACATTCACCTCACAGTTGGGCTAACTGTCAACTCTACCCCCACAGTAGGGCTGTCAACTCTACCCAACAGTATGGCTGTCATCTCTCCCCCATAGTATGGGTGTCAACTTTCACCCCACAGTATGGCTGTCAACTCTAAACCACAGTATGGCTGTAAAATCTACCCAACAGTATGGCTCTCAACTGTACCCAGCAGTAGGTCTGTCAGCCTTCCACTGTAAACTTTCACCCCACAGTATGGCTGTCAACTCTACCACACAGTATGGCTGTCAACTCTACCCCACAGTATGGAAGTCAACTTTACCCAGCAGTAGGTCTGTCAGCCTTCCACTGTAAACATTCACCTCACAGTTGGGCTAACTGTCAACTCTACCCCACAGTAGGGCTGTCAACTCTACCACACAGTATGGCTGTCAACTCTTCCTCACAGTATGGCTGTCAACTCTACCCAGCAGTAGGGCTGTCAACTCTACCCCACAGTATGGCTGTCAACCTTCCACAGTAAACTTTCACCTCACAGTAGGGCTAGCTGTCAACTCTACCCCACAGTAGGGCTGTCAACTCTACCACGCAGTAGGGCTGACAACTCTTCCCCACAGTAGGGCTGTCAACTCTACCCCACAGTATGGCTGACATCTCTATCCCATAGTATGGGTGTCAACTTTCATCCCGCAGTAGGGCTGTCAACTCTACACCAAAGTACGGCTGTCAACTCTACCCAGCAGTAGGGCTGTCAACTCTACCCCACAGTATGGCTGTCAACTCTACCCCACAGTATGGCTGTCAACTCTACCCCACAGTATGGCTGTCAACTCTACCCCTCAGTACGGCTGTCAACTCTACCCAGCAGTATGACCGACAACTCTACCCCACAGTATAGCTGTCAACTCTACCACACAGTATGGTTGTCAACTCATCCCACAGTAGGGGTGTCAACTCTTCCCAGTAGTAGGGCTGTCAACTTTCACCCCGCAGTAGGGCTGTGAACTCTACACCAAAGTACGGCTGTCAACTCTACCCAGCAGTAGAGCTGTAAACTCTACCACACAGTAGGGCTGTCAACCCTACCCAACTCAGAATGGCTGTCAACTCTACCCCACAGTTTGGCTGTCAACTCTACCCCACAGTATGGCTGTCAACTCTACCCCTCAGTACGGCTGTCAACTCTACCCAGCAGTATGGCTGTCAGCTCTACCCCACAGTATGGCTGTCAACTCTACCCCACAGTATGGCTGTCAACTCTACCCCACAGTATGGCTGTCAACTCTACCCCACAGTATGGCTGTCAACTCTACCCAGCAGTAGGTCTGTCAGCCTTCCACTGTAAACATTCACCTCACAGTTGGGGCTATGGAAGTCAACTCTACCCCACAGTATGCAGTAGGTCTGTCAGCCTTCCACTGTAAACATTCACCTCACAGTTGGGCTAACTGTCAACTCTACCCCCACAGTAGGGCTGTCAACTCTACCCAACAGTATGGCTGTCATCTCTCCCCCATAGTATGGGTGTCAACTTTCACCCCGCAGTATGGCTGTCAACTCTAAACCACAGTATGGCTGTAAAATCTACCCAACAGTATGGCTCTCAACTGTACCCAGCAGTAGGTCTGTCAGCCTTCCACTGTAAACTTTCACCCCACAGTATGGCTGTCAACTCTACCACACAGTATGGCTGTCAACTCTACCCCACAGTATGGAAGTCAACTTTACCCAGCAGTAGGTCTGTCAGCCTTCCACTGTAAACATTCACCTCACAGTTGGGCTAACTGTCAACTCTACCCCACAGTAGGGCTGTCAACTCTACCACACAGTATGGCTGTCAACTCTTCCTCACAGTATGGCTGTCAACTCTACCCAGCAGTAGGGCTGTCAACTCTACCCCACAGTATGGCTGTCAACCTTCCACAGTAAACTTTCACCTCACAGTAGGGCTAGCTGTCAACTCTACCCCACAGTAGGGCTGTCAACTCTACCACACAGTAGGGCTGACAACTCTTCCCCACAGTAGGGCTGTCAACTCTACCCCACAGTATGGCTGACATCTCTATCCCATAGTATGGGTGTCAACTTTCATCCCGCAGTAGGGCTGTCAACTCTACACCAAAGTACGGCTGTCAACTCTACCCAGCAGTAGGGCTGTCAACTCTACCCCACAGTATGGCTGTCAACTCTACCCCACAGTATGGCTGTCAACTCTACCCCACAGTATGGCTGTCAACTCTACCCCTCAGTACGGCTGTCAACTCTACCCAGCAGTATGACCGACAACTCTACCCCACAGTATAGCTGTCAACTCTACCACACAGTATGGTTGTCAACTCATCCCACAGTAGGGGTGTCAACTCTTCCCAGTAGTAGGGCTGTCAACTTTCACCCCGCAGTAGGGCTGTGAACTCTACACCAAAGTACGGCTGTCAACTCTACCCAGCAGTAGAGCTGTAAACTCTACCACACAGTAGGGCTGTCAACCCTACCCCTCAGAATGGCTGTCAACTCTACCCCACAGTTTGGCTGTCAACTCTACCCCACAGTATGGCTGTCAACTCTACCCCTCAGTACGGCTGTCAACTCTACCCAGCAGTATGGCTGTCAACTCTACCCCACAGTATGGCTGTCAACTCTACCACACAGTATGGCTGTCAACTCTACCCCACAGTATGGAAGTCAACTTTACCCAGCAGTAGGTCTGTCAGCCTTCCACTGTAAACATTCACCTCACAGTTGGGCTAACTGTCAACTCTACCCCACAGTAGGGCTGTCAACTCTACCACACAGTATGGCTGTCAACTCTACCCCACAGTATGGAAGTCAACTTTACCCAGCAGTAGGTCTGTCAGCCTTCCACTGTAAACATTCACCTCACAGTTGGGCTAACTGTCAACTCTACCCCCACAGTAGGGCTGTCAACTCTACCCAACAGTATGGCTGTCATCTCTCCCCCATAGTATGGGTGTCAACTTTCACCCCGCAGTATGGCTGTCAACTCTAAACCACAGTATGGCTGTAAAATCTACCCAACAGTATGGCTCTCAACTGTACCCAGCAGTAGGTCTGTCAGCCTTCCACTGTAAACTTTCACCCCACAGTATGGCTGTCAACTCTACCACACAGTATGGCTGTCAACTCTACCCCACAGTATGGAAGTCAACTTTACCCAGCAGTAGGTCTGTCAGCCTTCCACTGTAAACATTCACCTCACAGTTGGGCTAACTGTCAACTCTACCCCACAGTAGGGCTGTCAACTCTACCACACAGTATGGCTGTCAACTCTTCCTCACAGTATGGCTGTCAACTCTACCCAGCAGTAGGGCTGTCAACTCTACCCCACAGTATGGCTGTCAACCTTCCACAGTAAACTTTCACCTCACAGTAGGGCTAGCTGTCAACTCTACCCCACAGTAGGGCTGTCAACTCTACCACGCAGTAGGGCTGACAACTCTTCCCCACAGTAGGGCTGTCAACTCTACCCCACAGTATGGCTGACATCTCTATCCCATAGTATGGGTGTCAACTTTCATCCCGCAGTAGGGCTGTCAACTCTACACCAAAGTACGGCTGTCAACTCTACCCAGCAGTAGGGCTGTCAACTCTACCCCACAGTATGGCTGTCAACTCTACCCCACAGTATGGCTGTCAACTCTACCCCACAGTATGGCTGTCAGCTCTACCCCTCAGTACGGCTGTCAACTCTACCCAGCAGTATGACCGACAACTCTACCCCACAGTATAGCTGTCAACTCTACCACACAGTGTGGTTGTCAACTCATCCCACAGTACGGGTGTCAACTCTTCCCAGTAGTAGGGCTGTCAACTTTCACCCCGCAGTAGGGCTGTGAACTCTACACCAAAGTACGGCTGTCAACTCTACCCAGCAGTAGAGCTGTAAACTCTACCACACAGTAGGGCTGTCAACCCTACCCCTCAGAATGGCTGTCAACTCTACCCCACAGTTTGGCTGTCAACTCTACCCCACAGTATGGGTGTCAACTCTACCCTCAGTACGGCTGTCAACTCTACCCAGCAGTATGGCTGTCAACTCACAGTATGGCTGTCAACTCTACCACACAGTATGGCTGTCAACTCTACCCCACAGTATGGCTGTCAACTCTACCACACAGTAGTAGGCTGTCAACTCTACCCCTCAGTATGGAAGGGCTGTCAACTCTTGCCCCACAGTTTAGGTCTGTCAACTCTACCCCACAGTATGGCTGTCAACTCTATTCCACCTCTACAGTATGGCTGTCAACTCTACCCCCACAGTAGGGCTGTCAACTCTACCCCACAGTATGGCTGTCAACTCTACCCCACAGTATGGCTGTCAACTCTACCCAGCAGTATGGCTGTCAGCCTTCCACTGTAAACATTCACCTCACAGTATGGGCTAACTGTCAACTCTACCCCCACAGTAGGGCTGTCAACTCTACCACACAGTATGGCTGTCAACTCTACCCACAGTATGGCTGTCAACTGTATGGCTGTCAACTCTACCCACAGTATGGCTGTCAACTCTCTACCCCACAGGCTGTCATGGCTGTCAACTTTCATCCAGCAGTAGGGCTGTCAACTCATTCACCTCACAGTAGGGCTGTCAACTCTACCCCACAGTAGGGCTGTCAACTCTACCCACAGTATGGCTGTGATCTCTACCCCCACAGTATGGGTGTCAACTTTCATCCCGCAGTATGGCTGTCAACTCTACCCACAGTAGGCTACCCCACAGTATGGCTGTCAACTCTACCCCACAGTATGGCTGTCAACTCTACCCCACAGTATGGCTGTCAACTCTACCCCACAGTATGGCTGTCAACTCTACCCCTCACAGTACGGCTGTCAACTCTACCCAGCAGTATGGCTGTCAACTCTACCCCACAGTATGGCTGTCAACTCTACCACACAGTATGGTTGTCAACTTATCCCCACAGTAGGGGTGTCAACTCTGTCAACTCTCCCCAGTAGTAGGGCTGTCAACTTTCACCCCACAGTAGGGCTGTGAACTCTACCACAAAGTACGGCTGTCAGCTCTACCCAGCAGTAGGGCTGTAAACTCTACCACACAGTAGGGCTGTCAACCCTACCCCTCAGAATGGCTGTCAACTCTACCCCACAGTATGGCTGTCAACTCTACCCCACAGTATGGCTGTCAACTCTACCCAGCAGTAGGGCTGTCAACTCTACCCACCAGTAGTATGGCTGTCAACTCTACCCCCACAGTATGGCTGTCAACTCTACCACACAGTATGGCTGTCAACTCTACCCCACAGTATGGAAGTCAACTTTACCCAGCAGTAGGTCTGTCAGCCTTCCACTGTAAACATTCACCTCACAGTTGGGCTAACTGTCAACTCTACCCCACAGTAGGGCTGTCAACTCTACCCCACAGTATGGCTGTCAACTCTACCCACAGTATGGCTGTCAACTCTACCCAGTAGGGCTGTGAACAACTCTAAAGTATTTGGCTGTCAAGTATGGCTGTCAACTTTCCACACAGTAGGGCTGTCAACCCCCACCACTAACTTAGGGCTGTCAACTCTACCCAGTAGTAGGGCTGTCCAAGTATGGCTCTACCCAGCAGTACCCAGCTGTCAACTCTACCCAGCAGTAGGGCTGTCAACTCTGTCTATCCCCACAGCTGTCAACTGTACCCCACATTCTCTACCCCACAGTATGGCTGTCAACTCTACCCCACAGTATGGCTGTCAACTCTACCCACAGTATGGCTGTCAACTCTACCCCACAGTATGGCTGTCAACTCTACCCCTCAGTACGGCTGTCAGCTCTACCCAGCAGTATGGGCTGACAACTCTACCCACAGTATGGCTGTCAACTCTACCCACAGTATGGCTGTCAACTCTACCCAGTAGTATGGCTGTCAACTCTACCCCTCAGTATGGCTGTCAACTCTACCCCAGCAGTAGGGCTGTCAACTCTACCCACAGTACCTCCACAGAGTAAACATTCACCTCACAGTAGGGCTGTCAACTCCACAGTACCCCACAGCATGGCTGCCATCTCTACCTCACAGTATGGCTGTCAACTCCCCACAGCAGTATGGCAGTCAACTCTACCCAGCAGCATGGCTGTCAACTCTACCCCACAGTATGGCTGTCAACTGTACCCGACAGTAGGGCTGTCAACTCTACCCCACAGTAGGGCTGTCAACTTTACCCTGCAGTAGGGCTGTCAGCCTTCCACTGTAAACATTCACCTCACAGTAGGGGTAACTGTCAACTCTACCCCACTGTAGGACTGTCAACTCTACCCCACAGTAGGGCTGTCAACTCTACCCAACAGTATGGCTGTCATCTCTCCCCCATAGTATGGGTGTCAACTTTCACCCCGCAGTATGGCTGTCAACTCTAAACCACAGTATGGCTGTAAACTCTACCCAACAGTATGGCTGTCAACTCTACCCCACAGTAGGTCTGTCAGCTCTTCCACTGTAACTCACCTCACAGTATGGCTGTCAACTCTACCCCACAGTATGGCTGTCAACTCTACCCCCACAGTATGGCTGTCAACTCTACCCCCAGCAGTATGGCTGTCAGCCTTCCCACTGTAAACATTCACCTCTACCCCACAGTATGGCTGTCAACTCTACCCACAGTATGGCTGTCAACTCTACCCCACAGTATGGCTGTCAACTTTACCTCACAGTATGGCTGTCAACTCTACTCCCACAGTAGGGCTGTCAACTCTACCCACAGTATGGCTGTCA